>NC_050600.1:19790211-19922711 GCF_013368585.1 Megalops cyprinoides | reverse complement strand
CACCTGAGAATCATCGTTTGAGGCAGCACGTCTGTTTTTGTCACCACCTCCGTCAAATTCTGGATTCATAATGACTTAAGCACACTTGACGTCATTCTGCATCAAAATGTGAAAGTTTTGTTTGTTTGTTTTCTAAGAAAATTAAAATATATGAAAAAAAAACATATTTTTATGTATTTTCACAAACAAAATGGCTTTTGCATAAATCCGCTTCCATACCAGTTGAATACACAACTCAGTTTGCAACGATGTAAAAAGTGTTTAGGCTACCAGTTCCATCATTTTCAAAGCCAAATATGTTCATGCTAACAGGTATAACGTTGAAATTGTGTAATTTATTACTGTTATAAAATTTCCTGTATATCTTATACTTTAACATTTGGTGTTGGTATTAAAATACTTGGCAATGCTTGACATTCGAAATCAATTCTTTTTCTATGGTTTTATTTGTAAAAATTGAAATTAAACTTGTGTCAGTGTTGCGTTTTGATTTATTTTCTTTTTTCTTTAACAATTTTTTGTGGGGAGGGGATTGTTCTGCTTCAGTTTTACAGTGAAAGATCAGGGTAGCAGTTTTATAGATTCTGAAAACAAAATCAGTTTACACATAATGGATGCAAAAAAGCCAACCATGGTGTTATTGCATACATCTTGTTATGAAATAAAAAGAGGCATACCAATTAATGATTCCTTTGCCAAATAACAAACCGTGCCAAATTTAGAGCCATTAGAGAGTGATTTAGTTCTAATGAAATCAGTCACTGTCATCGAAGTGAATGTGGTTGATGCATTCTGTAACTTTGTAACTATATGTACAGTTTGATGGCTTATACAGTAATTTGCAGACATATTTTGTTGGTTTTATTTTGTTGTCTCATTTTACACACGTTAAAGTGAAAAATGTGTAAATGACCATTCGAAGCATGTTGTTCCCTCACATTTTAGTTTTTTTATATTTCTCCTTTAAGAAAGGGTGACTGTTGCCACCAATATTATGTCCAGTCTAATATCCAGTATAAAGTCATATGGATATATATATAAAAGGCAGAGATCTAAGTATACATATATTTATTTATATATACTATTTACGGTTTTCACAGCGTATTTCCTCTGATTATTAATGGCGCTGTATAGAATTTAACAAGATATCTGACCAGTAAAGTTACGTTAATGTCAGCCTTACGAACAGGCTAACCCCTCAGATAAACCCATTGGATAGCATACACAGTATACAGAACTGTTCAAGAGTTTTAATTATGCTTTTTTAGTTTGTAAATCATTTCTTACATTTTGTATTCATGCAAACTGAATTATATGAATTAACCTCCGCTTACATAAACATAAATGGAGGCACAAATATAGTCTTAATCACTTTAGCTTTTTGTTGTTCTAGATATTAAGGTGAACGGTATGTTATCTAATCAGTGTCATTACATTTCCGAGCGACTCTGACATTTTGTAAATGGAATGTGTGCTAACTCTGCTTTATTTTTGGGGCTCTTTTCAATAAAAAGTGGCTAAACTCTTGTTAAAATACTGTTTGTTTTTTTTTTTTTATTCTACTGCTCACAATTGATTGTTTCTGTTCTTATTATATGTACATTAACACAACTCCAAACAACATTATATATTGACAACAATGGAATTGTCTTAATAAAATCAAAAGATACTACCGAAGACAAAATATAAATCACACCTACGAATAAGAGCATAAGAAGCATTATAAAAATAAAATATAATGAAACTAAAATGTACTTCAGCAAAGGAAACCGTGACAACAATGTTATATAGTTATAGGGATTGGACATAATGGATGATGTCTTTATATGAAAAGAATACACCAGCTTGATATCATCCTGTAACTACCTGGCTGCTTGGTTATTCAAGAAAACATCAAATAACCTTTATTGTATACCATACCGGTAAAAAACATGAAACAAAATGTAATATTGCCTTATATTTATCAATTAAAATAAGCATGGATGTGTTTGAATGTGTTCATCTGAATCCAGCCCTTAGTCCTTCAATACAGAAGCAAATATGTTTCTGAAACCATCTGTGCCTCCATTTACAAGTATAGAACCATTAATCATATAAGATAATGTACAAGATAAGACACAGCAGTGTCACAAGCATTGAATTGAGAACATCCTCGGTAAGGTCACAAAACGGGATTATGGACTACTTGTGTTTTATGATGACAGAAGCAATTACCTGTACTTCAATTACACTTTTTTGGTTGCCAGTGTAACCTGAGTCTACCAAGAGGAAGTGTAGTATTCAATTTCTTTGTATTTTTAATAAAATTTGATGTGACTTGAGCTTTAGGTGCAATTTTTTAATTTCTTACTGTTTTCCCACTGCTCAACAAAAGCTTTAAATGACTGTAAATTACAAACATACGCAGAAGGCCAGTGACCTGATATACATAAGGAAGGGAAAAAAGCTACATAAAGGTATTGTGGTACAGATTTTGTTATAATTGTGCATAATTTTTTAAAATAAAATGGATAAATCATGTATGTCAAACATCACTTGTTGTTCATCACGCAATGTTAGTAGCTTGGTGGTGGTTTGAGGGTAGTGTGCAATATATTGATCAAGGTGGCATCACACAGGGACATGTGGTAGCCCTGCAGTCCAGCTGGTTCCCATCATTAAATGTGACACACCTAGGCAGAATTAGAATTTAGAGACTGTGTGTGTGTGTGTATATATATATATATATATATATATATATATATATATATATATGTGTGTGTGTGTGTGTGCGTGTGTGTGTGTATGTGTGTATGTGCATATCAAGATGTAAATATCCCTCCCCCTACAAAAAATCAGCATAATATACATTTAATGCCAAAATAGACAACTAAACCAAAGGAAATTTGGTGCAAGCTGCATTTGTTCACCTCTGTTCACTGAACTGGGCATAGCATGGTCAAGCAAATGCTTTCCTGTAATGCAGTCTGACTTATTAATGGGGTTACATAAAATAAAAATACACATTAATAATTGATTCAAGACTAAATTATTGCTACACTTTATCAGACTTTAGGTGTCGAGCGGGCCGAAAAATAGCATTATATCTCAATGCGAACCCCCCAGAGGGGAAAAGTAGTCTGTGAAAATAGCTGATTAGGTTGCCAACACTGAATGACAGAGCCAGTATTGGTCACCCACACAGTGCAACCCCTCAAGGGACAATTCATGACAGGAATTCAAAAGCAGGAGCCCTCTCCAAGCCTGCAATATCTGCATACTAACAAGCCCCTTGGAAGCTGACACATACCGGTGGACAAATCTCAATGGCTTTTCAGAATCTTCCGCTTGTGCAATTACTGTGACAGCCGATGCACTTAAATGGTGAGGGGAAAATCCAGTGAATTAAATACACATTAAATATTTGTTTACGGAGCGATGAACTTTTCTGCCACGTCTTGTTCTGTAAATTGTCTAGTTGTATGAAAAATGATTACTTTCTCAAGTGCACTCAAAAAGCACTTAAGGATGTGGCATGTATATTTGCAAGAAAAAAGAGAAATATTCTAGGGCCAGTAATCAACAGTAAGTCGGAATCAATAATCCGTAGCTCTCAGCAACAGAAGAAAACAATCAAGAAAAAATAAGACTTTGACTCAGATGCAGAGGTATAATCTCTGTATTTTGATATTTTCTTAGCTAATCTCGCTGTAGCCATCAATCCTGAGACCCTTTATGAGATCTCGGTAATTAGATTGATAAATGCTGAAGGGCAAAAAATAATCAAGAGAGCAAATGCTGGTCTAGGAAACATACATAATACATCATGCGCACTGACAGCGAGATGAGCTTGGTGGGTGAAGTAATGGGCCGTGGTTTGAGATGAGACATCCTGGATGAGCTTGAATGGGGTCAGCCTGTCCATAAATGAGGATGAATACCTCCGTTGTGTACTTAGACACTCGATGAGGCAGAGCGCCTTGCCCCGCGTTAGTGTTAATGAATGTCACACGTGTTAGTGACGACTGCGGACTACCCTCTGGTGCACGGAGATAATCCGGGACTCCGGCCATATGTTTCGCGCGGCACTTCTCGAGACATTAATTTTCCGTTTCACCCTAAAGTTAATTAAGGTGATTAAAGTGGTATTAAAGTCATGTCGATGCACAGTTTTTTTTTCCATCTCGAAAACACGCAGAGGTGGCTGAGGGAGAAAAAAAAATCACTTTTGGTAATGCAATATGGCCCCATCGGTTGTAGGACACTAAATCCTTCTTCACTGAGTGTGACAAGGTGTGACCAACTGGGCATATGCAGCTCATCTGGTTTTCTATGTGAAATGTGGTGTTATACCTAAATTGCTGCTAACATTATTTTAAAAAAACATCAATGCCAGCAGCCCCATTGATTGAATTACAGTGAAGCACAGTTAAATTTATTGGACTGACCTAAAATAATCTTGAGTCGGCCATGCAGCTAAACACTAATCTAGCGGATGTGTGTTCAGTTCTGATGAAGAGGGTGATGTCACTGCCCCCTAGGATCAAAACAAGAGTGTTATTAGTTCCCTTTGCAAGAATCTGTGGTCTTTGACTCAGTGGGTTAATCATATCTCTTGCCGTACCATGCTAATGGCAAGAGCAACAGCAGATCAACCACTGTTACAGTGATACCATGAGATGGATAATTTGACTGATACCTGTCAGTCAAATGGGGCTACTGCAGGAGTTTAAACTTACAGAGCATAGCTTGAGGGAGCATTCTAGAGTCTGCTGCAGAAGGTAACCCCCTAGAATTAGAACATGAGTGTTATTGATTCCCCCAGCCAAGGCGCTGGTTCTTCAGCTCAGTGAGCTAATCTTGTCTCTTGGTGTGTTGTGTGGATGGTGATGGCTGTATTTCACAAAGCATAGCAGACCTACCTCTGTCAAGCTAACTCTATGCGCACTTCAGTGCTAAATTGCTACACATAAAGCAGCAGATTAAGACATTTAGCTCTGTGCTAATCTAATTCGTGTTGCAAAGATGCAGATTCCCTACCACTGGACTAATGTGTTTCAGCAGCCGTAGGAAGGAATGAATCCCAACACGAATCCGGTATAACTCTTGGTATGCTTTCAAATTCCTGTATCATTAATATGCACAAGCAATCACTACGCACTTCACTGATATAATGACTGATCTGGCCGTCTAAGTAGTTACTTTTACATACACCTCTGCTACTAATGATTACATGGAATCGACATGCAAAACGAAAACCAAATTATACTTTATTTTATTAGAATTCCAAGGTTTAGATGTCCTTAAACAGATAATGATCTAATAAAATGATGGTAAATTCTAGAATAGCAGTATTGATTAATATTTTATCAAAGAATATATCAGTGTGTATACATTTGGAAGTCTGTTGTGGTTTTGCACATGCTGTCACGATTGTCAGGGCTTAAGAAGTATCATTGAAATTCAGACAGCATCTGTCTGATCTAGCTGGCTCACAGAGGGATATCAAGTGGGACCCAGTCTCTGACATCATTCTGCACAGGAGAAACCACTTACAGGCTGTGACCAAACTACATATACAGACTTTCAAAGGGTCATAACCTTAAAGCATAAATATATTCTAGCCATCCGTAGGAAAACTGTCCAGTATGTTGTAAGTGCTTTGGGTCTTTCTGGTTGTATAAATAGCTCACAGTTTGCATGTTGCCTATGTACTAATGTGTTTCGATCCAATCAAAATGCCAAAAATCTTGTTTACAATGGATGAAAAGCATACGTAACATACGTAATATAATTAAGTCGACAAGGCAGTCCAGAAAGGTGGCTGGGGGTTGTGCTGGAATTCAGAGAGACTTGAGCCCATTTTATGGACAGAATAAAGCAGCTCTTCTCTGTATTGCAATGGCACAAGGCCAGTATCACAACTGCTGCTTAACTATAGCAGAAATTAATAAAAAAGAAATGCAGTGGATGATCACGTTGCAATGGGTGAAAGCATGAACTGAATAGCAATGAGGAATCTCTCTCCTTAGCGGTCACGACTGCTCTGTGCTTTGTGTGACAGGATAAACAGATAGTCCTCGCAGCCTTGGACAGAATGTACCATACAAAACGAGAAGCATCACCCATTACTCCGAGGGCTGTAAATCTGCACATAAAAATGTTTCATTGACAACTTATCTAAACTGTACGTTCCACAGACTACGTAATGTGGTAGCTCAAAGGGTTTAAATAAAGCTCTACCTATGCACAAAACATCACATTTGCCTATATTTGATCAAACATGCAGGCTCAGCTGACGTGAGAGCTTTAGACTGGGTAGCAGGTTGAGTCACGATTGGGCACAAATCAAACGTGCCATAGTTTCTTCACACAACTGCCTTCATGTTTACATTATCGCGCACGCTCACTGAACATTTGCGTTAGTTCAGCTGGGCACAAACCCTCCTGCATAAAGCCATCTGATACGCTTTGTCTTATGCGGAGTGTGTGTGTTTGTGTACACGTTGGGAGAGAGCTATCCTAAGCGGAGGCGATGTGTGCTACAGCCCTGGGAGACACAGCTGCACTTAAAGGATAGTTCTGCATGAGTTGCTGTTGCTTCATTAAGTGCTGTGTTTACTGACTCTTACAAAACTGCACAAAGTGGCCTGCATCATTTAAAGGGCACCAAGGGCTTTTTGTGGGAAAAAAAAAAAAAAAAAAAAAAGATTGTCAGCACTTTCCCTCACAGTTATGATTTTGTGCAATGTGTTTGTGTTTAATTAGCACCCGAAACTAATTTGAAGTTTGAAGTCAGTAAGTGCGTGAAATGGATCCCTGGGAAAATTTTGTAGCTGGACACTGCAAGTACTCACCAATTAGGTGATTATCGCATGGTACATCTAACCAAACTGTTGCCCAGGGGTTTCATTTGATCACAGAAATGTCCACTGTGCCTCTTTCATTTCTTTGAAGAAGGATAAGCACTCCAACAATGCAGTCTTTTCACAGTCTTTATGAAATGGACTCATTCAAAAACCATATCTTGGTTAAAAAAGAAACTATGGCTCCGGTTATTAAAAAAAAGAATCATGTTGACCTTTTGACCTCTGCACCTGTGCAGCATCTGTGCACTGAGATAAATAGCTCTCATCAGGACATCCATCAGCTGTAGACTACCACACTTAGCCAAACTGAACATTTAGTCATCTATATGTATGCTAATCAGGATCTGCGAACAAGTCCCAGCTAGGTCCCCAGATTGGGAGCTGTCAATGAATTCATTGATAAAATCTTCACGCCGCACCACTAATGATGACAGAAGGTACACAGGGAATGGCCCCAATCTGCCATCTCAAATAGGAGACATCAATACTGCAGCCAGCACAATGTTTCATCTCTCCCTTAGTAATGAAGGCCCGACAGCCCTCTTGTTGCCTGATTAAAATGTAGACTCACAGTGCTACAGAACTCAAAGTGCATCAAGGAGTCGGGGTTCCAACTTTCATTTCTGGAACATTTTCCTATGCCACGTGTGCGCAAGGACATGTTTGCGAAAAGGATTTCATCAGACGGGCAAGTTTTTTTGTCGTTCAGTTTAACGCCTAAACTTAGATACAAACTGAGTCATCACTATTCAACAATGCATAAAAATCAAGGCTGATGGAAAATGATATGCACCCAATCCCTACCTCAATGATCTTTACGAGTCTCATAGGACCATAATGAGACTGTGTTTACAGATCCCTATTAGCATACATAATGATGAGTAAATGTTAGCTTTGGTGGACTTTTTTTCTATCACTTCAAATTCATTTGCATCTGGTGAGTCAGACTCATTACAGATACCTGGGTGCTGATGTCTGTTAATGGTTACAAGTTTATTGGCAGTCCATTAGGGAGTCAGCAACATGTTCTCCAAGAAGAAAATGAGGTCAAGCCCCAATAAGGACTGGTGGAGGTATACAGGAATTCTGACTGGGAGAGGCCAGGGGTTGTGGGCTGGGTTCATACAGGAGATGATTGTGACTCAGGTTTTTGGAGAGCTTTTAATTAGAAGACCTGAGTAGAATAAGTTCAACAGAATTTAAGGCGATATTTTTATTGAATTTAATCTTAAAACATCTCAATTAGTTTCTGTGGTGCCTTGGTTCTTTCGCCTTGAGTCGTACAGCTAAACCTTTTATGTTACCGAATATGGTTTAAACTTGTAAACATGGAGAAAGTTTATCAGTCTCTTATGAGTCCACGCTGAGAGGCAGACAGGTGGCGTCATCGGGGAAACCGAGGATGGCAGGTGTTGGGCCTTTGTTTAAAAATTAATGGGCTCCATGCAGAAATTGAGGTTTGATCCAATACCTCAACGGGTCACAATGTTCATTATCAGCATTTCAGATGTCACCTCATACTACACCACGTTAATTAGAAGTGAGGTGTCATGGAAAGATTGCTTATGGCAGATGGCGCGGTGAAGGGGAAATCAGGCGGTCAGCTCTCAGTGTGCTGCAGAACATTTCTGATGCGCTGATGAAATTGAGTCAGTGCTGTTTGTTTGCCCAGCTGCATTACCGAATGAAATGAGGAGGCTTGTGTGGCTACTGCGCGTCCCACATCAGGCGGAAAAGAAAAAAAATCTTGGTATAGTAATTAAGGTTTTCTTATGGATTGCTTACTCCCGAATGAATAGCGCTTCGGCACAATTTATTTCAAGTCTCAAAGCACTATGCTGTTATAAATGAGATCCCAAATATCAATTGGTTCAGTAGATATGTATTTACATCCAATTGAAACGTGAAGGTTGTGTTTCATGTGCTTATAGCAGTATGTTTTTATGGCTTGGAGTCTGATGAAGGAATTGCACGTGGACATAGGTCCGGGTTTGTGGACCCTCCATGTGGACGTCATGAACAGGGAGAAGAAAGAAGGAAAGAAGGAAAAAAGCTGACATGGAAAGGAAGTGGTAAGTGAAATTATTATGGGTGTGGATGGGACAGATTTATCTACTTTTGGTTAATTGCCTAGGAATTGTCTGAAAAGTATCCTCCTGAATCTTTGTTTGGACCTTTATTTCTCAAAGAGACAACTAATTAACCTACCTATCCAATCTTATCACACTGTGTCCCTAACATTTAGTTAAAAGTTTAGGCAAGTATTGCAAGTATTTTAAATCACCACTTTTCATTCAGTTCAGTAACTAGTGCCTTTGTGCTGATGTGAAAGTATCAAGGGGAAGAAAGTAACACTGGCTAGTACTTCACAATTAAGGACAAAGTTCATTATGGTTAGCTTGAATCTGGGTCTGAAACCCTGACATGCAAGACACTATCCTTGATAGATAATTGGTTTGCAGCTTGCTTAGAGATCAGCTTTCAGTTCACCACATTGAACTGCAAAGAGGAAGCCTGCACACATGGTCATATCTGGGGTATTTTCAGCATAACTTTAATGGGTTAAACATATAGATGATTAAGGTGAGTTTGAGCCAGTGTGCATGCCCCTTCCAGTTGGACTGATGCCCGTAAGGTCCAGCAACGAACCAATGGTGCGGTACAGGACACACACTCCTGTAATGGAATTATCATGGATCTTGTGCACTTGTGGGTATGAGAGAGATGTTGGAAACCAATTTCCCTAATAAACTCGGTGCCGTGCGCCCTTTAACTGCGGCGAGCGGGACAAAGACTGCCCTTCTCATCACACTCGCCGCTCCCTTATGGCGTGATATGGGACCAGCACAGGCTGGACCTCCTCCACCCTGCGGATCTGTCAGCTTCAGCATCAGCTCACTGAGCTGTGACCTCCGACTGGCAGGTCACGCTCAGCAGGGTAACGGCGGCGAGCTGTCCAAGAGGGCGAGAGCGTGTCTTTTGTGACCTCCAATTTGGGTAAGTGACAAGATGCACAACTGGCACATTTTGCAGTAGCCTCGCCCCCGGTGTTTATTAGGTGATATTGCATGCAGGGTCAGGAACATGTGTCTCTGAAATTTATATGCCCTTCTGAGCCTTCGTTAGACAGCTGTTCCCTTTTGCTTTCAATGTCTTTGTTGTTACTCAACTTCTGATCATGTGACATCATTCAAAACTGCCTTAAACAAATCAATAACACAATAAATTTACCAAGTTAAAGAAGTTGGAAATCCCAAGCTTATCTAACTTCAGTTCAGTTTTTTGGCGGTTTTGGAGGGTGGGGTTACCCTCTGTGATTTATTAGCCTTTGCGACATGTGAATTGAGTCAGAAAAATAAATGATTTAACAGGTGTATATTCTAAGCTTACAAAGCAGGTAGAAAGTATTAAAGGTATGAATACTTTATGAAGCTGTATGTAACTTAATTTGTCATTCAGAATGCACTCTTGTATTCCATGCACAAATATGATTATAAATAGTGTCCTGCGGGTTATGTTTTATTGCTGAACAAATTCTACGGTGTTGCAAAGTACTTCAGTCTGGCAGCTGTGTTGAAAGCTGTAAACATAAAAACGATATTGAGCTTGAACTTGAACACGCCTCTGACATCAGCATACTCAAGATTCACTGTTGTGTCCAAGCAGAACAACCTCAGGGATCGGGGGTGAGGGTAAACTATGCTGGACGCTCATACATACATAATAAGCTCACGCAAAGGTAAGAAGATTGAGCAACTACATTATGCTCTGAAAGCTTGCTGTGGTTCAGTTTGGTCATGTGAGCGAAGAATGTAAGCGTGACTCAGCCTAAGCTTGAGTGAGAGGGGCTTGAGCAGCTGCCCCTTTCTGGTCCCAGTGTCCAAAAGTGCCCTTCCCTGTCAGGTTTACCATTACAGAGCCTTGCGATTTTTTAAATTTCAAACTTGACCCTCTGCCAGAAAATCTGTGCATGGCCTCACAGACAGTCTTACAGTCCTGTTGGTATGTGCACGTATCATCCCTTTAGGAGCTCACAGCATGCGCCTCTCTCTGTAACAACAGGCACTCAAGAGCTGTTTCCAGCGGGGATGAGGCTTCTCAGAGGAACACTCTACATTATAGAGATGACTCCCTCAGCATTGGAGTTTTGACCATACCATTAGGATCTGACAGCATGCCAACCACTGAATTACAGTCCTGCACAACACAGCATGATGATTTAATGTAAAATGTTTATAAATGGCTGAATTGTTACTATTTGAAAACAACGATGATGACTATAAGATGTTTTCATCCTGTACTCTGAGGAGATGGATGTAGTGGTCAAGGCACAGGAGAGCTCTCTCAAAGCACTGATAACAACAAAATGCAATAATTTTCCACGCAGCCTTAGGCCGCACACTGTAAAATATTTCTTTCAAGTGTCTCTAATTTCATTCAATTTCATAATCTCCTCGACTGCTTTTGCCATTTGTCTGTCATTACCATCATAATGATAAGGGACCATGGCTAAGTGCTCTTCTCACTCATACACACCAAAAAAATTTGTCTTGCTTTTAGCAGGGCACTGGAACAAAGTCAAATTCAAACCAATTACTGACTGACTGTTGGGAATGTAATCTGACGTCACTGTTTTCCCGCTTGTGCAGATTAGTGTCTGTTGTCTGTTGGCACTGCCACAAGCCAGTGTTAACTTATCTCTGATGTTTTCAGACCACGGGTTGTTTTTAATTGATTATTAATCGAGTATTCCTATAAACTTATCCTATTTTAGTCAAAATCCTTTTCTTTTGGGTTTGTAAATTCCGGTTTTGCGTTCTTCCTTTTTTGAATGGAAAAAATAATGAATACAAAAGTTAATGAGTAACATTTTGTAATGGACAGTCCTTTCATTGCATACTCAGTGTGATTTATTAATAAATGTAAAAAAAATGTGTGTGTGTAATTATGCGTGCTTGGTTCCTTTCGATTTATATTTTGAACACATTACCAATAATGACTACTACCCTCAGAGAGGAGAACAGAAGAGTAAGTGAAGGATGCACTGCTGTCACATTCAGCCTTTTCGAAAATGGCCCTGCTCCGCTCGGCTAGGCTGCTAATGAATTAATGGCGAGAGGATGACAATTCAGATTGCCACATTCTCATACCAGTCTATCAATCAATTAATAGGCTTCTGCCAGACATAAACATTGTTATTACCATAGTGATATGAGACAGAGTTTAGTTAAATGCAACTCTGTTAAAAGGTTAGAACAGGATTGAATTTTTTTTTTTACTTCTATGAAAGTAGTTTCTCATACCTCCCCCACTTTGACTTTTATATTCAAAGTGATTTTTTGTTGTTGATAACAAATGTGATATTGAGGTATGAGTAATTAAATGTGTTCTTTGATGAAGTAATTAATGGATATATTACACGTACTGCTGGATGAGGTTCTTCAAAAAATGAGTGAATTAAGTTTATTCCCACGTCCCTCATGTAGCTGTGAATCTGTGGTCCTCCAGGCAGGGTAGCAATACACTTTGTATAGTCCATGGAGCTTAAAATGCTTTATGAGCTGCATACTTGTTCAGCGTTAAGACTGGTGATTTTAAGATATTACTTCAGGTAGCCTTAAAGAGCACAGCCACAGGCAGCCAGGATGTGTCCATTTCTGTCCATTCATTGGATCACCTTGTTGTGTCCAGCTATTTTATTGGTTTGGACTTGTGTTGAGACACTTGGTGGTTAATTGCCCACTCTGAATGGCTGCATCTGTACATGTCAGCTAGCCCAGGGATTGGGCTGTGATCATTCTGTGGGTGGAAAGAGATAAAACTTACAATAACTGCAACTTGGAGCTGTGTGTCAAATTAGGAAGGCTATCAGCTAGCAAGCTAAGACTATTTAGCTAAAAGCAGAGTGTGTCTCCACAAGCTAACTTCTCATAACCTATTGGAAGAAACACAACTGGGAATCTAGATTGTTAGCTGCGCAGCATTCACAGAAAACACCAATGTTGTGTTGCCACTGTATCAGATCACCTCAGCAGAGAAATTCGATGGATCTGTTTTTTGTATTTGCCAGTTAATAAAATCAGCTGGACACGAAACAGTGAAGAATTATGCGAAAAAAAGAACAGTGGGTCAAAGCTAAAGTTGTCTCAGCAAATGAAAAGCCAAACATGTCCCAACTGCAATACGTGACATTTTTGACGGAGCTACGATATCTTTGACCACAGCACCACAGCGGGAGCCTGAGGCTGGGCTGAGGGCTGTTGGCCTCTGTCACGTTGTCAGCGAGCATCTATCAGCCCCAGAGCTGCAGTTCCCTCTGACCCCCTCAGGAGGGCACAGAGGCCAGCCCCTCAACGGGCAGGAGCTCTTTCTGCATCTCCAAAGGAATGCATTTAACTCATGTCAGTGAAGGAAGAAGGTCAGCACAGCAACAGATTCAAATCAGGCTCGTTATTCCTTTAATCACGTTGTTTTCTTTTCTGCCTTTTTATGTCTTTGGATGTCTCTCATCACTTCAACAGCATCTCTGGAAAAAAAATGAAGCAAAAGAAGAAACTATTTCTGTTGCTTTTTCTGTGCTCTATCAAGGTTATCCCCTACACTGTTGTCATGGAAACTGCTTCAGCTAACTGCTCTGATATTTTAGAACATTAAGAGTACAGCATGTTTTAAAAGTGCCACGAGAGTGAGGGCAATAGCATTACATTTTTAAAATGGTGATGATTTAAAAAATATATCATCTTTTTTTCTTTCTCTTTGTTCTGTCATAATAAATACCAATGTCAAAATTTAGGTCAGTTGGTCTCACATATGAAAGGTCAACACGATTTCATCAACACTTGTGGAAGTGTGATGTTCACTAGCTAGTGTGCAATATGTTAATATAATGTCAATGAGTCCATGCAGTAGCTTAGCAATGTACAGTATAGTGATAATGCATACAGATATTAACATATCTTGAATACGGCCTGGGGCAATGCTGGTGAATCAGGTTTGCATTTTTGGTGGACATTTTTTAGCACTCCCAGATATTCAGCTACATATTCTATTTGTCCTCTGTACTTCCTTGTCTATAAAGGTTCTGGTGGATGAAAAGTTTTGGTGACATATACAGTGTTTTGCCAGCTGTGGGTGTTCTGATGACTGCTAGCCTCCCCATAAATATTCACAAATCAAAGCTTCAAATATGGCAAAGTTTAAACATTCAACATTTAGCACGTGCAGCGGAACATCTGGTAATTATATAGAATATCTGTTGTGTTGCCTCGTGTTAGATACAGCAACAGCTGATCAGAGAGAGGTGTACTGGTGTAAGTTCATTTCCATGGCAACGGCTCCTGACTATTGGATGCTTCAGCTGAGGATTTATGAGCTATATGAACCTTGCTGTTTGGTAAATGGGGTCACGTCTATAAATGCTCTGCCACATCCATTAGCCAGGCACTTCAAAAGTGAAGCAGGTCTTATTCTTCTTGTTTGCAGGCCTTTCCTTTGTGGTAACAAATGAGATTGACTGGGCACAGAGGAAATGTTTACAGTTTTTAGTAAAGATATAGGTGTCCTCTTTCACATGAATGGTAAACACAACTTCAGTGTTGCCACACCTTGTCACTATTGGTGCAGGAGAACAGCCAGAGGTGAAATCACAGAGCAGTCTGAGCACAATAGGTTGTGACTGTTTATTTTTCTGTGAACGTTTCTTGCAGGAAAAAAAAGAACAGCATAGAAGGAGAGAGGCAAAGGGAAGCATTAATCTGCCTCTTTCCATGTGTGGAGAAAAACTAAGCTGCCTGTGATACTGTATTAACAAGGTTCATTTACAGTGAGCTGCCTGGTTTATGCTCAAAACATCCAAAACCACCATGGTTATTCTTTGCAACTGCTCTCTCTTTGAAGGGTTAATCTTAAAACACGAAAGACATTGCAGAAGATTACAGTGAATGGTTTTATAAGGGAGAATTACACTAAATTAAGCACCACTGCAAATGCATAAAAAATTATGCAGAAAAAACTGTGAAGTAAATACTGTATTTCAAGTGCCTTTTTGTATTGTAAACCGTTATTAAATGTCTTATTACCATGTAATAAAGTGTGTAAACAGCATGTATTTATTGACCACTTTCAAATTGTCCACATTTAGATTCATTTTTTATTTGATACAGTTTACCCATTACTATCATGAAACAACCAAATATCTTATTATTGATGAGCAATTTAAGATTAGTAGCCTTATTACTTAGGGTTAGGTTTTCGCATCTTTGTTCAGTGATAATACAGACTGCGATCTTATGGCATTCATCGATGTGGCCAGATTCTGATAATACACTGTAATATACTGCAATGCATTGTAACAATTTTCAATCCAGTATCACCAAGACTGCCTTATATAATCCTTTTAACCTGGAGTAAAGATGTCAGGCCTTGTTTCTGTATAAACACTGACCTCAAGATGCTGTCAGCAAAATTTTCGCTCTGATTTGGATTAGGTTTGTGAACATGAAAACATTCCTGCCCAAATGAAAAAAAAGGGATTTCAAGATTTCTTTCATTGTGTGAATATCAATGCTTACATGTATTTGTATATTGTATGTATATTATTTGTTCATGCACTTCACCATCGCTATCCAATATTATACTTTCAATGTCGCTCTGTACTATTCCTGGCCAATTTGTATATAGCTAACAGGATGAAAATGGTATTATTCCATAATTTGTGGAAAACAGAAAGAAATTCTTCACAAAATTCCTTTCATTGGATGAGAAGAATGTAATGTAATGTGTCATCTAAATTTATTTATGTGAATACTTTAAACTACTGTGATGGAACAGCAAAGTTATAGTGGAGTCTAGTCTTCAAGACAAAAATGCCTAAAATTAAGTTATTCAGGTTCCAGTGTCTGTCCCATCACACATTGTGCAATTATTCACATAAGATGCATGATTGTTTTGTTTGCAGGGCTATTAAATTCACTGGTATGGTGAATGCCACATTCAAAATAAACCAGAAAAAAAAAAAAAAAACAATGGTGTATTTGACATTCAGAACCGCCTGAAAAGGTCATTGGTGTCTCGGGGGTAGAGTCAATTTAATTTGAATATATGATGTTATATATATGTGAGATGTTTTTTATTCATGCATGCATGTGAATATTGTGAACATCACAGGGAAATGGATGACAGATGAGCAGACCCGCGCTGGACTTGCTACCTGCGACGCGCACAGCAAGCGCGCCTGCACTTAATGAGGCAGACGCCGAGCGCAGTAGCAGCCAGCCGCTGTGAAGGCCGGCTGAAATGCTGTCACCTTTGCCTGGGTGTCAGGTGCGCTGTTTCGTTTTGCTTGTTTATTCATTTCATTGCCCAGCTCTTTAACACATTTTCAGGCTGTTGGACCGACGGCCTGCTCCTTCCTGTAAGTGTCTGATGATTCTTACTCTGCTCTTTAAGCGCAATTTCATACAGAATGTAAATTCTTTAATAGGACTGAAATGGCCGGTACATCAGTGGTATAAAATACAACGGTCAGAATTTGGAATCAGGCCGCTACGTCCACTGTGAATATCAGTCAATGCAAAAGCAAATGATGTGTGGGAATAGCTTGTGGTCTCGAGCATTGATTGTTGCGGTTTGTCAGTTTCAGCTTTTTCGCACAAAACAGGTGGAGTTCAGATAAGGGCTAGGTTAGCTGATCCTGTATCAGGGCTTGGATGTTATCTACCCTGAGCTGCCCACAATGATCAGCACGCTTCTTGGTTCACTTTTGTCGAGTTTATCCTGCTCGTTTCTGTCTGTTTAACTTCTAACGTGACCAAGGGGATGGCAAACTAACGGAAGTCACAGCTTAATGAGGGCAATTTTATTCAGCCGCCACTCGGCACATTTCACTTTAATTGACCCAGATACTGAGAGGCAATGCCAAATCAGCACTGTAATGGACAAAACAATGATAGATTTTACTCAGCTCTGCTTAAACCTCGGCGTGTGGGTTTGCCTTGTGTGCGGTAGCCACTACAGAAAATTCTCCCACACAAAACTGCATATCAGCCTCCATCATATGCAAATAGCGTACTCCTTTCCTGAGCTACTGGCTTCTGGTTATCTGTGTTAACAGGTCAGTCTGACATCTATTTCTGACAGTCATCAGTGATTTTAAAGGGAATTACATAGAAATGTTTGATTTACTGTGGGTTTTTTTTAACAAATGTACAAGATTATTTATAATGTAATATGCACATTATTTATTAGCTTAACAGATGTCTCACCCAGGGTGACCTACATCTCTCAATTCCACATGCACTTCATAACCCATTTATAGAACTTTTTTTCACTGGAGGAAATGAGGTAAAGTAAGCACTGTTCTGATAGATGGTTGCATTTTGGGTCTTCACCCACTAGCACATCAGCTGTGATCGGCAAAGTCAGGCTTTAAGGGAAAGTGAAGTGACAGAGTGTTCACAATGTGTCATGCACTGTACCTGCCCAAGTCAGGCTGTGACTTTAGTTATGGTCTCATTACCACGACACAAGCTTGGATATGTGTCTGTCACAATATGCCAAAACAAGTATCTTGAGTGTCATGGCAATTAAATGTATCATAAATTATTACTGTCTTAACTCGCACATACATGTATGGTAGCATACTAGTCAGAGTAGTATATAGGCTGTTTGACAGTGTGATCTACCTTTGACCCAATGAGTTAAGAGCTTTCGAATGTTTACTCCCAAAAGCAATTTGAAAGAAAGAAGCTCACCTTATGTGTGAATAGCAACCTGGAGGAGGAGTGAAATCTCTTATTTCCACATTTAAAGAGTTCTGAATCTCTTCATGGCTGCTGAAGTCAATTCTTGTCATTTTAGCTGGTGAGCTGTGCACTACAGAACAGTACACTACATTCAATTACTGTGGTGAGCTTTTATTTTGGAAAGTTTTTAAACTTTTTTTTGCGATCTGTCACCATGCAAATGCTCTGTGTGAGAACTCTGACACCTCCCCAGCAACCTCCCAGATGGGCTGGAGCCACAGCGTAGTATTTCTGGCAATGCACTTGTGTTCTCTCCTCTCAGAAACTGTGCGTCACTGACTCTCACCTACAGTACCAGCTCTTCCTGTCCGTCATCCAAAAAATCTTCCTATTTCACACCACCTACTTTACCCAGCTGTTTGTACACGCCTGGGTTCTCTCTGGTTTGATCGCTGTACCACCCCCATCCCTCACATCCCCGCTGATAATGTCAACAGTTGCTGACAGTTGGATTAACAAAGGCCCTGATTGGTCATCTCCCCTCACTCCTACTCCTTCTTACCTCCACAGATTAGTAATTTCATTTTGGATTCATTCTAGCTCTTCCTTTACCCCTGTTCCCCAAGGGACCTGTGGGTAAGATAATATGGTTAACGTGATCATTCCACTGTTTTAGGTGATGTGACCCCATGTTCTCTTTAATTCTTCTTTCTTTGCATGTGTACATCAATATACACTAGTATATGACTCAAAATAACTAGTATATGTGGACTTTATGGCGTTTGCATAAATACATTTGATATAGGCCATTGTGGGATTGTCACGGAACATTTTTTTCAGGTTAACTGCTCTTTTACGTCAACATCATATAAAGTATGTTCTGTGGTTATGTCTTAATTGTCTTTTGGGAGACTGCAAAAGACCTTAAGAGTTGTTGCATGTCTCTAAAGACAGAGTACGTGCAAAGTGTTTGAAAAGTGACAACATTGAATGAAATTGAGAAAGACACTAATAATTATTTTTGATGAGAAGGAGACATTGATATAAATTCTTCTGTATTCTTCATTCATGAGACTGTGGTCTCTTTCTGTTAAGAGTGTGTGTAAGTTATAAGTTTCGGATCATAATGTTAGCAGATGAAACTGATTATGTATGGTAAATACCTGAAATGTCAAAGCTGGACATGGATTGGTTCATTGCTGACAGGGCAGAAGCATTAATTGGCTCTGTCCTATGAGAGAGAGGTGCATAGAAGACTTATTATGTGCACATGCATTTCAAGTTTAGACAGGATGATACATATCAAACAATTGTTTGGTCACAGTATTTCTTTTTTTAAGTTGAATTAGGACATTATGGGACTTGTATGTTGTCATCCTCCATACCGCCAAAGAGTTGGGTTTTGTTAGTTTCGTCAGAGTTATGCTGACGATGACCTGAATAAATGTTCCCATGCCCAGGGATTTATATTTTGCTTATTATACATGTCAACACATGGTAAGATTGTCTAGTAAATAGCAGCATATTAGCCTGAATTTATTTATTGTGTGAGAGGGCAGTGGGCACAATACACCATTGCCTTGTGCCTTTCTCTTTTTTTCATCACGAGGTTCAATAGCGTGATAGATCACAGGACGACAGGCTTTTCAGCCCCCTCAGAATAATCTATGCTGTGCGTATCCAGGCATCGATAATAATAACCAGCTGAAAAGCTATGGAAATGGTTATAGCATTCTTCACCCGGGTGCAAGATTTGCCCGAGTCATCATGTTTTATGAAACCCAATGGAGCCACTGCCGGGCTGTGATCAGATGAGGACATGCGTATGCCCTGAGAGAGCAGTACACTGGGGCTCTCACAGGATTACAGACCCATTCCTGACTCCAGCAAAGGATTATGGTCCTTCTAAACATGCTCATTAAGTACTTTTCATGCAGCTTTATGTAGAGCAGCATCCCACTATTTTCTATTAATTTTACACTTTAACAATTTAATGTGGATTGTTATTGCTGTGTTGTTCCCAAGTTTATTGCCCCGCGGCAAAACTCAGGCATTCCAAATCTCTACAGAGAAATGAGCACGCTGCTTATTACAATGTGGAGACGGTGTTATGAGGACAGAGAAAACGTGAAGATGTGCTCTGACAGTGAGCTGCAGTCAGAAGCATGCCCGCTCGGGGGGGTGGGGGGGAGGGGGGGGGGATTGAGCGTACCATCGCGGTCTGTCTCCTCGCCACGAAACAGGAGCGGCGCTTTTTTAGCCTCAGATATTAAATTCACGACCGTGTCCCCGCGGACCACACACACACACGCATTTACATAATCAGGTGAGGTATATCAGCCTGTCTGTGCGTTCTGACCATCATTCATCTTTCTCTGGGACAATATCAACCTGTCTTCGAGTCCTGATCATCATTCATCTTTCCCTGAGACAATAAGCGCCGGCTTTTAAACCAATGTACACTGATGCCTCAACTCATGGGAGGGTGGGGGGGTGGGTGCACCAAAAGGTACACTGAATGATGGATTTTTAGGATGTGCAATATCAAGTTAGAAAGGAGAATATGTGTTGGATACAAAGTAAGAATTACATTATAGGTGACGATACTTACATCGAATAATTTATTCATTCACCTACTTTCCTGAAGACGACAGTTTCTTCAATGTTGAATTAGGAAGAGATGTGTTGATTTAGACCTTAATGGATGCTAATGGTACTCGTCAGTGCAGGATTATAACAGCCTCCAGTTCAGCACTAGCATGTTGTAATTATATATGAGAGACAGCTCTTTTTATACAGTCTTGTCTGTGACTGACAGCAAAAGGTAGCTGCACCCATTGTTGGATTCAGATTGTTCAAGATGGAGATTTTAATTAGAGTGGGTGTGTTAGGGCTGGAGCTCCTCCCATAGCCGTTTGCTATCATTTGAGGACACAGTGCTTGTATTTTGGGGTTTGGCTTGTATGTAATGAAGTTTCATTTATTTTGGGATAAGGAAAATCCAACCACCAATTACAGGCAGATTTTTCCTAAACCCTTGTTTTCTTGTTTTTGTGTCATGTTCACTCTACATATTTTCATGCCTTTACTTTTCTTGTATGTCCTCTATTTTGCCATGTTTGTTGTCCTTTGGACCTCCTATGGAATAACTAGCTGCTTATTATCATTGTGGAAATATCTGATGTAGTTACAAGGAGGTTGATGAATCCCACCTTGAAGATACTTTTCAGTGTTACATTATGACAGAACACATCAAATTAATAGTGTATATTCCCTATTATACCCCAACATATACAGAAATGTAGTCTTGAAAATGGACATATGACAAATGTCTGTAATTTTAAATAAACAGGATACAGGAAATTAAAATGGTGGAAACAATGAAAACACATCTCAGCAGTTACGCTTGCACCGGCCAGTTTTCCCTCTCACCATTTACCCTTCGTTGTTAATGAACTGATTTATTTCTGCCATGCCTACAATTATACACACAATTGCTGAGACACAATATCGAAAATTGTATCTGACACGCTGTGAGCAAACACTATCAAATGAAGAA
This sequence comes from Megalops cyprinoides, assembly GCF_013368585.1. NCBI lineage: Eukaryota > Metazoa > Chordata > Actinopteri > Elopiformes > Megalopidae > Megalops > Megalops cyprinoides. The sequence goes on along the minus strand of NC_050600.1, from coordinate 19,901,562 downwards.
ACTGCACGCCGAATACAAAGTGGAAATGACTGACAGAGATGGGACATTTATCTGTGAAAACATCCTCAGTGTATCTGATCGTTTTCTCCAGAGGACTGAAAACAATGGCTTCAGCCAACAAGGAGAGAGAAAGTGAATGGGGAAGGGCTTCACTCGATATGGTCAAGAGGGACGTACTTCTTTCGCCAGATGTGTCACATTGTTCGTGGTCACTTACATTGCACAGCTGCATTGGTTTAATGGTCTCTCTGCTAACCTCACGAGCTGTGTGGAGGTCGCCTAACAGAGGCAGAGCAGTGAACGTCAATACAATCGACTGGATGGCAGGAGGGTGGTTTAGTGGTGAAGCACAGGGTTAGTGACCCCAAAGGTTGGTGGTTTGACTCCCTGCTGGGGTGCTGCTGTTCTTTCCACAGGCTATTTAACCAAAGTTGCTTAAGTAAATATCCATATATGTAAACTACGTAAGGCTCTCTAGATGACAACGCCTGCCAAGGAAATGAACGAAAATGACACCCATTTATTCTCTTTCTTTTGCGGTGTTATTCTTCCAAAATTGTTGGCGTGAGATTCACAATACAAGGCTCAAGTTCAATCATCATTAGCCGTGGGTTACCTGAAATCACAGCCTTCGTGTGTAAACTCCCCCAGTCAGTACGAATCTGGATTTCAGGGACACATCTGCCCTGGAGACGGCACAAAGTGTTACCATGTTTTGCGCGGGTGGGTTTTTTTTTTTTCTCCCTCCATGTGGAAACAGAGTATGTGAGACAGGTACACCCTCTTAGCGAAAACTGTCTCCTCTTGTGCTGAGTGTTTGTGGTGCTGGTGTGTCAGGGTGATGCCTTTGAGAAATTTTAGGGCTGAATGCGGTGCTCCAGTAACAATTAGATTGTCTGGAGTCAGGCATTCAAAAATGTATCTGCCATCCAAAAATGAAAAAATACAACAGTTACGTTCAGCCATGCTGTGTCAGGAGGTATTCAGCTTGCATTTGTATTTGCATTTCATTGCATTTCATTTGTGTTACATAAGAAATTAAAAGTAAGTGCAGTATTACATTAGTAGTATGGCATTAATATTTTGTTATATGATTTGTTCATGATTGCTCATTACAAAACACTTCCTAATTTTCTTTTTCTTAAATATAGTGCAAGGTGTCTAAGAAATTATGACCAAGTAATAGAGCACACAACTGTATGAAATCTGTGGTGTACTGAATGCAATCCATGAGTCACCCTGTAATATACAACATGTAAGGATGAAAGTGAGTGAAAACAACAGTAGAGAGAAAGATGACACAACTTGAACGGTCAAGCGTCTGAAATAACCCGTGACACGCATCTTGCTAACACACACGTGGGTGTGGCACAGACGCGGGCGAGGGGTGAGCCTGATCGGACTCAGCAGTGACACAGTGACGTCCCTGACACTGACGGAAAATATAAACACCATCCCGGCCGATGAGACGAGGGGAGAGAAAATCAAACTCATTTACGAGCGCCCCCACTGTGAGGCCATCTGTGTCTGAAGGAGCTGTCTGCCTCTTAAAATTAACTTTCTCCGGGGCTCCCCAGATCCCCCTGAATCCCCCCGCTCAACGGTAGCGGGCTCTTAGCGCTGGGTGTGAAACTTAGCCACGGAGAGTCTCGGTGCGCTTTAGAGGAGCCCGTGCCCGCCGCCGGTTTGCATTTCTCATTTCTTCCCCGTCGACACCCTCTGATCCGTCCCCGCTGAGCGTGACGGCGGGAAGTGGGGAACGTCGACGGCTGATTTGTTCGGGGGAAAATAGGTTTTCCTTGTCCCCGGAGGCAGGCGGAGATTAAATCTTTTATCTCGGAGGGAAAGTTCTGATTTATGTATGCGTGTGTGGGTTTTTTTTCCTTGGCCATTCAGTTGTGGTCATCCAGATTTTCTGTGTGGCATGGGAGATCTTTTACCCAATGTTTCTATGATTTTTGGGTAATTTGTTTTGGTCTGTGTTACGGTGACGGGCCTTGAAGCAGGAAATGACCATATTAATTGGACACGTCTCACACGCGGCAGGCTTGTTTGTGGCAGCAAGGTTTGCTGTCAACATTATGCTGTACGTGAGAGATGTGATAACTGATAGTGACCAGAGATGGCACAAAAGAAATGAATTGATCACCATTCGTTAGTGCACTGTCTCAAAACCCATGGCTGATAAAATAAATTACATTTCAGCTTTTCATCAGGATGTTCCACAGAAGGGCTATAAGATAATGCTTATTGCACAAATGTGGCTGCTGAGATTTGCACTTCGATGGCTGATGAAGGAACAGTCGTAATTAAGATGTGGCATTCGTACTGTTCACAAGCACGATGGAATAATGGACAGATTATTTTTTGTCACTACACATAAATGTCTGTAACACATTTTACACGGCATATACATAAGAAATAAGCCTAAAATTGTTTTATTCTGGTCATATATAAAAATAAACAAGAAAACAAGAGCTGAACCATGATATAAAGTTAGGACACATTAGAAACACTTTAATCTCCAGAAAGTGCATATATAATACATAACTAATCCCTAGAGAAATTACTAAAACAGTTTATGACTTATGATGTCTACAGTACATTGACAATTATAAAGTTCTATAATGTAATATGACAGCAATAACCTAGTATTCTTCACTTCACTCACATATTGTCATATTTGACAATTTCAAACTGGTATTTCTCTAGATGTGTGGGTGATTATTCTTGTGTTACTGTGCTAGTTTCTAATCCTGTAGTATGTTCCAAATTTTAAATTAAGAGCAAGAGGTTAATTTGCCTCATCTGATGGCCACTGAAAGCAATGCCCATTACACAAGTTCTGTGCTGTGTGTGGAAACACCCAGGTGTGAGAAGGCTGCTCAAAAAAGTACAGTAAGTTAAAATATTTCATATGAAGCAAGAGCCACAGGCTCCAACATGATGAGTATGATGGATTATCATTATTATTATTATTATTAGTAGTAGTAGTAGTAGTAGTAGTAGTAGTAAAACCCACAGCTGAAATAACTCCAGCTGTAGTCATTTCATAAAAAGGCCACAGTATAGGTAACAGTTAAACATTCGAAACACATGACATAACTTCAGTTAGACTGTCAGCAAAAGTGGTAAGGATGTAATTCTACTTACATTACCTCCCCACTGTTCAGTAACAATTACAGCTGCTAAAGTTTATTACTGGGTGTGTAGTATTAAGTGTTCAAGGTCACATCATGTCAAGAGGAAGAAAGGGAAGGATAAATGACTAGCTGGCGACTCCATCCTAATGCTCAGAGGGCTGGCTAAGGAATTAGATGAGAGTTTCTGGAGCGTCTGTCCTGGATAGCCGTGGACATATGGCTGGTTCTGTGATGGTTCCTGTGGGGCAGAGCTGAACATAAGGCCAGCCTCTTGGCAGAGGAGGCGTCACAGAGACCATTATAACAGAAGGTGGGCAAGCCCATATCGCCTCTCTCTCACACATCCTCTCTCTCTCTCTCTCTCTCTTTCTCTCTCTCACTCTCTGTTTTAAGGCTTCCACAAAGTGCCCAGAGGAAGGAGTATTTTTATTAAAGGTAGAGACGGTGTATTCAGAGGATAATGATATCAAAGTCATGGGCAGGGGGTGTGAGGGGCACAGGTGGTCGCAATGCTTTAGATAGAGGTCTGCTTCAGAATGAGTTACGGTAAGAGAACAGCGTGAATGTCTCTGATGCCCAATATTAGACAGGACATCTTTATAGAGAGAAAACCTTTCCTCTGTGTAATCTGTTGCAAAACCGAAGGTAATAAAGAACACCGATCTGTGGTGCCACTGAAGAATCACTCCCTTCACTCTCGGTGATTGGATCAGCTTTTTCATATTTAGGCGCTGCTGGTAGAACTCGGAGCAGTGCGCTATTTCTTCAGCGAAGTCACAGATTCACGGACGCGGAGACCATTTGTGGCGTAACAGCAAGCAGCGCTCTGCAACGGAGGATGGGTGACAGAGAGCTGCCATTTTCATATCCCTTCAGCGTGATGTGCCCGCATGAGTGCACACGCTGTAAGTGGGGATCATCAAACCCCCGGAGCAGGGGCGGTTTGTGTTAATATTGTGCATGGCTGTACTCAATGATCTGACGCAGCTGCAATGCGATCTGATACCTGTATTTAGTTTTTGGAGTGGAGCACAAGCCACGTCCTGGCTGGGAACTGCACTTCTTTTTTGTCAGAATCAGTATGTAAACCATACTGTTGGGAAGTTTAATGGCTGTCAACAGTGTAGCGCTGGCTACTGTATCTAGGACCTACGGAACAATGCGATACGCAGAACTAACTCCCATCATCCTTATTCACACAGATGAAAAAAGGATAAAAGATCACATCAATTTAAAAGCAAAAGGGGAAGGATAGCCAACTGGTTGGCAAAACATGTCACACCAGCTAATTGCTGTAACAATCACAATCTGTTTTGTATGGGTATCTGTAGCTACAGCTTGCCCATGGTGACTAAATAAAAAATGTTATTATTTCATAATTATAATACTTGTGTATTATTTTATCATTTTTGAACTAGATAGTTTTGCTAGTGCATCCAAGAACTATAAAATGTGAGTGTGGTAGTAAACATCTTAACCATTGATTTGATCATTTCACTTGAAAGGTTTTAATTGTACAATTGTATGATTTTGCTTTGATTGGCAGAAAAATAGAAATACCATTCCTAGGCCTTAACTTCCAGGAATAATATTCGTATTATGGGGTACTCCTGTGGGTGGTGAATGGCCCTTAGCATCAGCCCAGACTAAACACCACCCCAAGCAGGCTATGAATTCAAGGAATCCCACGTCTGGTTATGCTTTATACCTTCCACAAACACATGCAAACATACTATAACATCCAAGTGCTTTCCTATCTGTGTTTGCCATGCGTCACTTGTCCTGCTGACCTCGGTTGTCCCAGGCCAGTTCCAGCGCACTCTTTTTAGACTCCAAATAAGTTTCGCTTCACTTGGAGGTCATCAGGCGCATGACGGCATCCGATGCTGCGGCGCCGCGGGGCGCCCACTCAGGGACAGAGTCTCCAAAAATTTCCTCACCTCATGTATTCTAGCCCGATTCCAGCCCATGAGCGCGGAGTGATTTAATGCGCTTTAAGGGATCTTAGAGTCCCCCGCGCCTCCCCGCCTCCCCGCCTCACGCCCCCACCCAACCACACACCCCCGAGCGGCGGATTGGACGTGATCTCCTGCGGCTCATGTGAAGCGCTCGGAGGGAGAGAGGAGGGGACCGCGAACCGCAGCTGCGCGCTCCGAGAGCGCCTGCAGCCCTCCAACTTAAGCGCCGTGCCCACATTACCCTGAGCGAGGTTTGCACAGCGCATCATCTTTTATTGATGGAGACATTATTAATCTTGAGGTTAAAGCAACGCCGACCACAGCGCGTGTCCAAAACGCTTCAGTTAAAAGAAATCAAACAAGAATGAGAGGGGCAAAAAATGGTTACATAAAAGTGAAATTGTATCAAATATTAATATAAATGACTTTCTTTTCTGATTTGCTTTCTTTTCTGATCTGCTGCCTGTATTTTGTAGTAAGTACAAGTGCAAAGGACAACAACAAAATCCTTAAGGCAATGACTTTTACAATGTTACATTGCAAAATATAATTTCAAGTGTGGTAAGTAAGTCTGCATATTCCCTGTAATTTGTTTTGCAATTGGACTTATAGTTTGTGAGGAAGCAAATGAGGCATTACTTTTGTCCCGCCTCTTGGGTAATTAGCAATTACTTACACACCATGAATCTTGCACTTCAGTGCCCACCATGAAACAATTTACGATCCCTATGCTTAACAAGTGCTTTAAATAACAGTAATGGTCAGTTTTGACAAAGTCCCCTCCAATGTTCACGTTAAGTCCTCCTCGATGTTGTTTAAGATGCATATGCTAGAGTTGTAGAGCTGCATGGAGTTCCTTCTTTCCTTCAAAAAGAATTAAATGAAGAATTATGGGGAACTATGCACATTAATTTGTTATGGCACAAATTCAGTCTTGAGGAATTGTGAGAGGTGTGTAATAGGCAGATTGCTGTGTGACTAATGGCACTTTGGTTTTTCTTAAGGTTTTCTTTATTCCTCTACTGCCTTCATTCATTAAGCTGTAATAAGAAATGTAAGGCCTCGAGATCACTTCTATTTGCCCCTTTGATCTATCAGCCCCTCTGGACTGTCTCATTCTATTCATCAGCATGGCCATGGGGCTTGAATCCTCAAATTACGCAGAGACTCAAATCTGCCCAGTCTCTCTTTTTAATAAAGAGATCGCTTTCCAATAGAATTCTGATTACACATCTAATTGTTTTTCTTCAATTCTGTTTATTTCACCAAATAGGGTCAACTGGCATAGGATGGGTGAAAGGTAAAAATCTACGACACATATTGTAGTGTACCCGCCTAGAGAAATTTTCAAAACATACCTATTTCTTTGAAGTAAAAAAAATATATGTTGTATATAGATATACATTGTATTTGGAAACAACGGAAGTGACCACAACCTGTCACAGAACACACTATAGCATCATATGGTATTTGTCTGGGTGTCTGATGGGCAAAGCAGGGGGTTTCCCATTTTTTGAAGGATAGAGCAGCCATAGGCATTACCAGTTTGTCAGCACCTAACACAGATTGCCACTATAACCACTGGCTTTCAGAGAGTCCAACAGCTACAGGCAAGGATAGCTGGAACCTGTACATAGGCATGCAATGTTGTCCTTCCCCTGGCTTATGTAGCTACACCTGAAGCATACTATGCTAATAAGAGGCAAGCTTCACTGACCACATATTGGCATGTCCTGGTTGGCCTTTCAGGGTGAAATCACAGAAACAGTATATTTAACAGCACTAATAAAAGCCCAAGCTTTTAGTAAAAGCCAGAGACTAATATTAGGCAACTGCACTTGGAAAAGGGTGTTATTTTTTAGAAAACACATTCTGGAGGTGTGGCTAGACTCTGCCTGTGAAAATATGTCAGAACCTTCATCTGTCGTAATTATCTCTGACATCTGTTCGGCTCTCCTGTAATGTTACAGCACAGGCTCAATTATATTGGCTTTGTTGCTTTTCCAAATGAATAATGTTTCAACAGATCCTAATACACTAGCACGTTTTCTTAGCGAAACATGAATTGTCATCTGAAATCAGCAGAAAATGAAGTAAACATCAAACAGCGGATTGGCGGAAGTTTTTCCCATTAGAAGACTATTAGCATTTAAGCCCTTTCTTCCTCATCAGGAAAACAAGCTGTTCCCCATTTCCAGGTGCCTTGTGACTCTCCACCTCTCCACCGTAAGGACAGTTCTGAAACAGCTGAAACAGATGTCATTGTAAAGAGACTTAAAACTAACATGTTCACAGAGCACACAGCTAAAACAATCCATTCCACATTCAACTTGCACATTTAAGCTCCTGGATGAATACAGTGCAAAGCACATATAATTGAAAAGCCGCATCAGATGTTAGAGTGCTGTAATGTTCTCACTGAAAACCTGCTTGAGGTGACGGGGGAGATGGGGAGAGGGATTGAACAGACCTTGCCGACAGGTGTTGCTCTGCAGTTTGCCCTCTCTTTACGGCTGCCCATACTGTGCTCACCTCAGCAGCCTCTATATTTAAAATGAGGGCACGTTTTCCCCCTTTCCCTCCTGCCAGGAAAGTGTCCCCTTCTCTCTCTACAGGCCCGCACCTCTCCCTCGTCCAAAAAAGTTATGAGCAGCGAAGTTGGTTCCAGTGTTCTGAATTTTGTTTTATACACACGCACGTGCTTTTGATCCGTGCCTACTGTCTGTGTGGACCTTGTTGTTATGATGCAGTTGGGCAGGCACAGAATGCCCATGACAAGAAAGCAGAGAGCTGGATTTTGGCTTCCTCCTCTCCCCCCGTTGAGAGACGACTATGGTCATTCTGAGAGTGCAGATACCACGCTCCCTGTTTCTTTTACAGAGCAGCTGCTCCTATCCAGAGCTACTTATGCAACTGATAGTTTGTACATGCTATTTATGCTATGCTATCTTCCAATGCAGACTGAAGACCCACCTCTTCAGACTGCATCTCGGCTCCATCTCAGTCCCTGTCCCCTAACACCTGCTACTTGTAGTACTCACTGTTTATTTTACATGGAATATTGTGATGTGGTTTTGATTCTGTGATCTAATGACTGCCGTAGTCAGGTTGCACAAGTTAACTTGTGGTAGGGCTTGAATAGTGTTATGCTCACACTCGCTGGTCTGGGAGTGTTGCTAGCCTGGTCTGACACTGTTGCTCATTCAACTTGAATGGATACATTTCTGTTCTGTTGTGCTGGAAGTCACTCTGGTTAAGAGTCTCAGCTAAAGGAATGTAATTTGATGTAATGCTGTGCATTTGCAGAGCTTCATATTCACTGAGGGAATTTGGGTTCATAAGTACCTTTCTCTGGGGTACAACAGAAGTGCCCAACCTGGAAATTTAACCAGCAGCCTTTGGGTTACAAGCCCTGCTCCTTACCACCACGCCACAGTGCCTCTCACAGTCATTGCAAGCCTATGACATCTTGGACATAAGGCTCTGACTGAGTGAGAGCTCTTTTCTTCTCGTCTGCACCAGCAAACCGGAGCCGTTTACCATCTGCACGGGAGCTACCGTGGTCAGTCGCTGACTTTTGTACAGTTGAGAAATCACTGGCTACTTTTTCTCATGACAAGCTGCGCGACAGCTTGCTGTGACCTGCTCCCGAAAGCCAGGCTTTTATGTTCTATTAATCGTTATGGGGTGCTGTCGACCCACGCTTTAACGCATGGAGGGGGGCAAAAACCTCTATTTCTAACAGACGGGGGAGTGTTATATCAATTGGTTTCTACCGCTTCATGCAGCGATGCGGCACTCATGTGAGAGTCAGTACCACTTAAGCACGTCAAATATGTGTCTTTGTATGTTCATTTTATTATTGACAGTGCAAGATCATAACATGCCGCTTTGCAACTAAAATAAAATGAATAAGCCAACCAAGCTGAATAATAACTAATTTAATCCTGCAGGACAAAAATGGACACTGTGAGCAGCTCTGTGCCCTTATTAGGGATCAGCAGATGGGTTTGAGTCTTGCAGACGGAGGCAGAATCGTGGGCAAGCGTCGTGTTTGTAGTTTGCACAGAATATCTCGGGGTGTAAAGTTTAGAGGCCGCGGGGGGAGGGCACGACGGCGAGGAGGCTGGAAACCGACAGGAGTAAAATCTGGTTCAGCCACTGCGGAGTGTCTGCACTCTGCACCCTCGCGGGAATCGTTGCGTGAGCCCGTTTTAATTGTCCCGCTGTGGGATATAAATGTGTATCTCCAGAATACAGCATTTTAATTATCAGCCTTTTCTGTGCGGAAGAAAAAAAAAAAAAGAGAAAACACGATAAATGGGTATTCGCATTAATATTGATGTTCCTCTCCTCCTTGGAGTTAAAAATGTACAATGTGTTTTAGTTTTAATAATTCAGCAAAGCAGGATCTGGTTAATTGAACTAAAGGAAATCCCTCAGCAAATACTGTGCCGTATTATTTTCTGAACCTCGAGCCAAGATGCCTTTGTGAGTTAATGCACAGAGCATGATTACTGGTCTCCTATCAAAGCGCCAACAATTTGATCCGTTGGGAATAAAACGTCTCTCAACTGAGCCCGGATAAGCAGCTATATTTAGGTGTATTGAGGTTTGTCGCTTTGAAATGTAAATGTTAAAGGTTATGAATAATGGCTCGAGTCCCCAAAAGAGTAAATTAGCCAACAGAGCAGGATACTGTTGCTTGAGAATATTGCAATGTTTGGCGCGTCGCCAGCGGCATCACATTTATCCCAAAAAAGGAGATCTCACTGAGCGTAAATTAAACTGCTTTGGGGACATTGTTGTAACTGATGTGGTAAACATCACCACTGCGGAGGGATGAGAGCTTCTGGGCACATTCTGCTCCCAGCTGCTGATCCAGGATTATTTTACCCACACTCAGTCCTGACCATCTCCATATTATGTGGCAAGTGGATGCTGATCCAGGATCAGCGCATGAAAATATAAGAAGACATGAAAATGAGAGCAGGAGATAGGGCTTCCTGTAAACTTTGTTAACAACTGCAAAAATTCTTCCCCCCCAGCTACATGAGAGGGGAGAAGCACAGCATCTGAAATGGAAAGAGAGACACGCAACGATGATCTAATGATCCGCAGCTGTCGCACAGCCAAAGGGGGAAAAGCATCATGGGAGGATTTAGGCCATTTGAGAGCTGGAGGTAGGGATCCATTCTCCCCAGTGCTGAGGATAACAGGAACTCTGCACACATACAGGCCATAGGGGGGAGAGAATACAGTCTGTAAGCATACTCATACAGACCAGATAGAATAAAAAGCAAACATATGTGGTAAAAATGCAATGTGTGGGGCACAAAATCAGGCAATCTGGCCCAGGATCTTGTTTAATGCTTATGTGTATTGCATGCATGAGTTCCATTGCAGTTGTCATTGAAATCCTCATTGTAGTTGTTGTTACGGTAACTTAAGCCATCGTTCATGTTGTGATTTTGTGCATTAACAATTGTGCATTGCAAGCCTTACCAAAATTTCTTTTGTTAGTCAAACTGTCAGTTTGAACAGATGTGTTCTATGTCAAATTTTCATATGAAGCAGATGAGCCAATGGGTTGACGAAGTGTAAAATATTCATTTTAAGTTCAAGAAATATATCTGGCAAATAAAAAAATTGAGGCAGAACGTAGCTGTGCTCAACATGAAGCTGATAAAACCAACCTGTTGCACACCCGTTAGCGTAACCATGACGATAGAAGGTGGTGGATATGACCTTCAGTGCTGGATCTGCTGTCGTTTCTCTGACTCATACCACTGAGATGCATTGTATTCAGACAGACAGCCCAGTAACTTGCACTTGCAAAGAACTCACTGAAAATAAGCACCTTGACTTCAATGTGGTGTCATCTGAAGGTAAATAGCTGCTGTTGCCATGGTCCTTGACGTATCCTTTGCTTCCTCTATACATTATAAATCACAAATGTTTTCTTCCTTTGTGTCAGCAGTTCCTGAAAAGGTAACTTTCTATAAACTAAAATCACTGCAAGCCAGCTTTATCTGTGGTAGCATGATCACCATAGTAGTAGTTAGTGTTATTTAATCTATTTTGTGAGAGGAAATAGAAGTGTATCATTTTTCATATGAGTTAAACCGACACTTAGATTGGTGCACACAACCATCAACGTACGCCATCTGGTGGAGACAGTGACTGAGATGTTGACATATTTGCCATTTCACATAGGCAGCCATGTTACATGAAGTGAGCTGCACCTGGGATGACCATTGAACTGTTGCACACATTAGGTCCCTTGGTCTTCTTCCCAAGACCGAAAAATGATGACTGAAAAATGAAACACATTGGGCTATGAGGACCTTATTTTTGGGTCATTCAGAAACACCTGGCCCAAATCACTGTGCCAATGGCCATGTTTCCATTAGGGAAACATGTCCATGTGGAAAAACACAGTTGAACAAGTTTAGTGGAAACGGGTGTAGCTCACATTAACTGAGAGCACTGAGCTCCTTTGACAAGCTAATTGTATGCTCATCTGTGTTCTTTCATATGCAGTTAATAGAAAAGAATTGGTCATCAGCCTTAGCAATGTGCTGAAGTTGTGGGAATGTATGTTAAGTAGTCAACAGTTGTAATTACATAGTCAGTATAAAGGCGAGTGTGGTTGTAATTAAAAGTTAATTGTCAGAGGGCCTTTTAGAAGGTTTCTTTTGTCTTCTTTCTTTCATTTTAGTTAATTGTTTTATGAACAGCATCTGGCCCTCATATTACCATATCTGAAATTTGAAATTTTCGTTAAATTTGGTGTTTCTGTAACGTGGTTAGGGTTTCTTCCTTAGTGCTTCTCTGTGTTGGTACTGCCTGACTTCAGATTTGATAAATCGTGCTGTATCTAGTTGTGGTGAGGAGAGGCAGACTTGAGAATCGAATGGCTGAAAATCGCTAGCTGCTGTTTTCCGTCAGCATATCTTCAGTTGGGGGAGGAGGTCACGTTACAGCATTGCACTGCCTTCATTAGAGCTGAATTAATCTTACCGCCTTACGTAATATTAAAAAGGCACCCCATTTAATTCACACTCAAAATTTTAATGAGTGATTCATTTAAATTTGCAACCTCGGGCATAATCCGCTCTACCATGGCAGGGGAAATTGAGTAAGCAAAGTATATGGTAATGACAGACAGATGATTTTTTAAAGGATTGTTCAAGTCAATGTATTGTGTAGCTTGGCGATACCTTTTAATAGTTAACACGCACCATAAAGCATTTCAACTGAATTCCAAGAGCCCTACATTAAGTCAATCTTTACTGTGGACTCATTTTGCTGGTTATCTCTCAGATGTTAGCCTGCACATGAAGCCTGGTTCTACCCTTTGATCAGACCTGCACTCTGAATTAAGTTAGTAGTAAATTTGATCTCATACAGATCATACATTATTGAACTAAAAAAGGCCAAAATCCCATCACTTCAGATTGAGGATGGACAGTGGTAGCATGTCACCTCACAGGGTTAAAGACCGAGAGCGTTATATTCTCTGGGGTGCCTGAACAATGCAATGGTAACATATAGATTTGGGTAATCTACTTGGTAGACTATCTGGACATTGCACAATGAGCAACATGAAAGAAATCTCTCTCTCTCTCTCTCTCTCTCTCTCTCTCTCTCTCTCTCTCTCTCTCTCTCTCTCTCAGTGTTTTGACCATGATGGTTAAATGGTTACATTCTGACAACCAGCCAGAGCAAAGTATCAATTCCTTTACCCGGACTTGCTAAGGTAACCCTTCTCATGTAAATAACACTAACAGCAATGTTAATTAGCGAACCGTAGCAACACTATTTCCAAGATTCATCGGAATAGAAATGATTGGAGACTTCATTCACAGTATTTTTAATCCACTGTGTTTGCTGAATATTGGGAATCTGTGCGTCAAAGCTTTCATCTCCAACTTGAACTTAAATCTCAGATGGTCAATTCTGCACTGATCCAATTCACCTTAACAAATAAATTCACTTCTCATTTTGACTCATTTACATAACTGGCCTTATCAGTACCCCAAAAGTTTCTTGTTTTCTTTTGTTTTGCTTTTTGATTTTACAAAACTACTTTGCTGAGTATCTCCGATTATGTCCATCCATCACCAAAGGCAGAAAGACTATTCCTCAGTTGTCAGGAGACGGAAGAGGCTTTTAAATCTAGATTAGTAGTTTCAGGACAGATAGAGCTTATTCATTAAAAATGGATGAGGCACACACGCCCCAGAGCCTCGGTATGGAACTGAATCATTCTGATTTGAGTCCGCAGATGAAAAATAAATTTGTGTTTAAAATATTCAGGGGACTTTATTAGACCGCATCCGCCCGTCCCCATGGCTGCAGTTCAAGCCTCAGGCCACAGCGGTAGCTTGGCGGTGTCCTCAGTACAGCCTGGGATGACAGGAAGAGGGGTGCTCCCGCTGTTTGCGCCACGGCCGCCGCTGATCCCAATTCAGCACAAAGTGCAACCGAAACCCAGCTGTGCTGCAGTGTGTCCGTATACCACGTCTGTTTGTTCATCTTATGCACAGTATGAGTGTGGCCAATCAAATTGAATACTCAGGTACACTTTCTGTATTGTATGCCTGAGAAAGGCAAGGGAAAAAATGTCTGCACATGTACATTCAGATACATACTTTCACTAACCTTCGTATCTAATAGTGCATGAAATGAAAAGCATTTAATTAAAAGCATTTTGAATCAGGTGCTTACAAAAGTGTGATGTTTGCATGATTTTGTTAATATACTCCTTTTTTTCACCACGAAATTGAACAAGGTCCTCTGTCTTAAACAAATCTGTCTACCTGCTTGATTGGAATCAAAAGTACTCAGTGAAAGGAAAAATGAATTACATATCCCTGGAAATTAATATATCCCACACAGTGCTTCCTCTGGTCTGCAAATGGTCGATGTTAGAGTAACATTTTGAAGATGTTGTTGATTCACTGTGTTGTATTCCCATTCATACTTATCAACTGCCACTTTCAAGCCAATGGTAGTGTTTTTTGTTCCATGGCTGAAATATTAAATTCTTATTTTAATACAACTCCTCCGCTAGTGTTCAGCAGGTTCTAGAATCCATCCACGCCATACGCCTGCCTATGTTACACATCCCTCAGTTTCTCCTCTCACCCACATTCCCTCAATCTGCATGTCTCTATCTGCTTCCCATTCAATCGTTCACCACCATCCCCCCACTCACCCCCCCAACCTCAGAAAGCTGCTCTGATAGAACCGGTTACGTGCGCATCCAGGCTAATGGAATTGGACAGGCAGGCAGAGCTACCGCGGAGCCATCAAACCCAATCAGGCATTTCAGCCCACCCGATTTACGAGGCACCGCGGCCCTCTCCGGCATCAACCAAGATCCGCGGCGCTCCCCGTCACTCAGGGGTGCATTTTAATCACAGACGGGGAGCTGGGGGAGGGCGCTATTTGTCCATCTCTCTGTCAGGTCCCGCCGGCTCCCCCCGTTTGCCCCAAACGATGCCATCTGGCGAGAGCCGAGCACGCCAGTGACGGGACGTGGGAAGCAAGGTGCGCGCGACCAAACGCACGCGTGTGCACGTGCAGAAGATTAATGCCGAGTGGGGCCGTTCCCCAGAGGGTACAGAACATTTTAAAACCTGCTTACAGAGCACGCATGGCGGCCTGACATGCGTCATGCTTTGAAAAATGTCCTCCGAGAGATATTTCTCCACTAATATAAAGAGAAAAAGGAAAGGAAAGGGAAAATTGTTTTCTTTATAGGTTATTTTGCCGTAGTCTTGTAACCCTTAGTCTTGCATTTGAGATGATCTGAGCAGGAGATACAGTATCCTAATACCTGGTTGACTCCTCAGCACATCCCCACTTCACTTTCTGCGCATTGTTGACTGACATCTGACTCCTGTATGACTGAGAGGAAGAGGTGTTTGCTCCAAAAGCACTCCTACTGCGCCTGTTAACTTTACAGGCTTACTCTGAGCCTGTGTACAATTAATCATGTCCATACACTGCATCAGAATGTATACATATATTTTCATAAACTACAGTATGTCTTTCAATCATATTCTTACAAATACTCAACACTTATTTTCAATAAAATATTTCATACTCACCAAACCTCATTAGATACCTATAGAAGGAGATGTCTCTCAAAAACATTTAACTTACAGTTACAAAACCACACACACAAAGCATAGCAAGGAAATAGGTGCAGTATTACAAAGAGCAGATGAATTGCATCAAGTATTGAACTGAGTACAATGCTACTGACAAGATCTTTGGCTCTTCTCTATCAACACTGTATACAAAGTAAATAAGAATCATGCTTTCCATTGAGAAAAAAAATCATGTTTAGTCATTTCTCTTCAACCCCTTAATAAAGTGCATACAGTCACACCTATGCACACTACTATATGCTTTTCGTTTCAAGTTTCATTTTAGTTTAGCTAGTGAAAAATCAGTTATTTGTGAAAACCAGCTGTGCTCAGATGCCAGTTACCAATCATGTATTCAGTGAGGAAAAGAGTTTGGAAATTCTGAGAAATGAGAAATTGTATGTGATGTGCATGATTGAGTGTGAAAGCAAACTTTGAAGTACAGTCTCTGCTCCAGACATGCTGTGTATATATAGCACATCTCTTCCATGGGAAATTATCCATGAAAAACATGATCAAACTGTTCATTTCTGAAACTGATGCAGCCCTGTACTGTTATCCTTTCTGCAATGCACACGCTACTTATGGGAAATTTTCACAATTTGAGCTATGTCTCTTTAAAAACTTGACAGAGTTATGATTCTAATAAAAACTGGTCAATTTATTGGCAAAAGCAATCATGTTTGCTTAAGGGGATAGTGCCACATTCTTGTGTAAAATGTCATTGTAGAGTGATAAAAACTGTTTGGAAAACTATCATCACAGCCATGGAAATGAGCCAGATGTGCTGAACTTTAATGGGTATTTCTCCATCAGCTTTATGTCCGGCTCTTATGGCAAACCCAACATTTGATTTTACTGTATTTCCAGTGAGCAAATCATGCCAGCAGAAATGAAATACAGCAGCGTAGGAGGGTAAAACATTCAACTGACTTTACTTGTGATCAAAAGTATTTTCATTAGTTTTCATTATTTGTGAAAACCAGTAACTTTATTTGTTTATCAGAGTAACTTTATTGTATTTATCAAAATAATTTGTGGTTTTAATAAAGTTAATGTATTAATAATTGACACACCTAGCATGTGCTCTGTTGAATTAATCAGTGCTATTTCACTCCAAGAAAAGAGGCTGAGCACTAATCCCTGTGCCTTACAGTAGTCACATGATTCCTTAGGATCATCGCCCCATTTTCCCCTGAGTCGCCCCTTCTCTGAGTGATATACTTTGAATACTACAAGCTTGTCAGTGAGATGATTGTTGGAATGATGGAGGCCAGGTGGTCTCAAAAGCTTAACAACAACAACAACAAACCTTAACCAGCCATAGCAAGTAATGATTTTTCTGATATTTTTGGGTGGGGCTGTCAAGATAGACTATGTGGATGTACTATAAAACAAGAAAAATCTGCCAGTGATTTTTGCAAATTCCATAAATGAGGCATGATACTTCCCTGGATTAAGCTTGCTAATGTTACTGAACATGTATGAAGTGAACATAATTGTAGGCCATTTGAAGTGACTGCACAAAATTAGCTACACACAGCACTATAAATGGGGTATCTGTTTCTATGAAAATGGAAAACATTTAATTGACCAAAATTTGACTTGAATTGATCACTCTCAAAAAATGTTTCAAGATTTCAATGCCTTGCTGGCAATATTCACCTCTAAAAGACATACAATATAAAGCTCAAAAACCACATTTGGCATCACATGTTGAGTATTTTGCTTTGAAATTATTAAGCACACTCCATAAGCCCCTATCTAACTACCTAGTAATATCTATGCCATAACTCGGCTATGCAGCATATTTGATGAGGCAAAGTAACATTCTGGTGCACTCTAGCTGATTGAACACAGTTCAGCTGGGTGGCAACATGGCAGCCAACAAGTACGCTGCTACAGTACTGCTGCATAGGCTCACTTTGGGTGACAGTGGAGCATAGTGGTAAGGAGCAGGACTCATAACCAAAAGGTTGCCAGTTCATTTCCCCACCAGGGTCTTGTTCTTGTACCCTTGCAAAGAACTTAACCCAGAATTGCTTCAGTAAAATCCAGCTATATAAATGGATAATACATAAGAACTGTAACCTGTGTAATTCACTCTGGGTAAGAGTGTCTGCTAAATGCCAATAATGTAATGTAAAGTAATTGCAATTCATGCGAAATTCATGTTGATGCCTCCATCAAATCAAACTCATAAGACCAAAGAGGTCTTTTGTAAACATTGTGCAATGCCTCCCCTTCCTCTTCTTACAGTTAAAAATGAGGAAAAATTCATAAACCTCTCTTCACCTCACAGAAAGACTCTCAAACCTGTCTTCATCTCACAAGCAAATTCTCACTCATTTCAAGAACATGATTGTGTTAAAACACCAGCGTAAATCATATGTTAATTCTTTCCCTTGCGTGGTGTTTCATGAAGATGAACTACTTGAACAGCTGGCACGGACACCCATGAATTTTTCAGGATTGTAATGCACGGCATTAGCATTAAAAATCCATAGCAGCTTAGTGTTCGTCACGTGAATGCTTGGCTTCTGGTGGAGGATAAACACACTATGGCACTGGAACCCTGATTTTTAAAAATCAGACTAAAATCACTGTGACTTACTTGCAGATCCCATTGACCAAATATATCATTGCGACTAATTTAATTCATTTTCGTTTCTTCCTTTTTTTTTTTTTTTGTTCAATCATTTATATAATATACCCCGAACTCTTGGGACTTCATCTTTACAGCTCAAATCATTTTCATTTTCTAACTTGTCTTTTTTCCCTTCTTCTAGGACAGAACCCTTGAGCATAATGAGGGACAGACTCCATTCATTCTGAAAATACACCCAGTAGCTCGGTGGCAATTTTTAGCACTGATAGAGAGGAGTGTTCCAGGACATCCTTTCACAGTGCCACATTAGGGCTAAAAAGATTTAATCAGAGAAATTGGCATTATTTGGGCGAACATATTTCAGCTCATTATTACTTTGCAGAGTGAAAAACAGATGCCTTTTTATTTTTGCGAGATGATAAATGATTCGGTTCCAGTTTAAACTATATTATGTAACTTCATCAAATTTTGCTAATTTAATTTAAGTAAAGCATCTTTTGTGCCAAACTCCTCTTGTTGACTCACCTAGTACCCGGTACCAGCAGTGTAAATCACAGCCTGACCATGGGATTGCTACAATGTTCAATTATTTACAATGTAGGACACGACTGCCCTGTGTGTCCTTGGAGTGGGACCTCCGCTCATTCTTATTAAAGGCGCTCTCCCATGACGGAGCCAGTGTCCTCGCAGTGGCTTAATATGGGAACATTCTTGGTGCAGCCATGCGCTTCACAGGGCACAGTGTAAAAAAGTAAAGCGCGACCCTGTTGCCGGGGCAGCATTATGGGGTTGCGGTAATGAGCAGTGCAGGGCTGCTAGTGACTCGAAGGTTTACCGGCTACTGGCTTGATTCCCAGGTAGGGCACTGTTGCTGTGCCCAAGGCAAGGTGCTTAAGAGTAAATATCCTAATGGATAATAGTAAGTGATAAGCCATGTATGTGACTGCTAAGCAATGAAATGTAATTATGACCGTGAGCAACAATTTATTGTATTTCGTTACTGAGATGTGTATTGGAATTTGCAGAGACATGCAAAATCATTACAATGTACTAAACTATAAACTACTTAACATTTCACACCAACAAAAAATATATACATCTGAATTGAAATTAAATGAGAGTACCAGCTGCAGTGCCCTCAGGTCACAGTTGAGCCTCTTTTGTTTTGTGAGTGAAGGCTTTTTATTTTTGTGGTTATTTTTTATTCAGAAATTCTGGATTCAAAGTTAAAACACAGCTAGCAGTTTGTATTGTAACGGCCACATCTATCTGGCACCCCCTCCCCTTCTCTCCCCTTCTCTCCTAGTTCTGTTAAAGTCACATACTTACTGTATGTACTTACTGTATATCAAACAGACCTTGCTCTCAGCTGAGAAATATCTCATTGTGGAACTGTACACATCCTGTCCCCGTACTGTCGCTATACTTACTGTATGCACTTTTGTACGTCGCTTTGGATAAAAGCATCTGCTAAATAAAAAAATTTAAATGTAACTGAAGAATAATGCAAATACATTAAAATACATAAATCAATGCAAGTGCAAGGAAATTTGTGTAATAAGTCCAGAAGTCCATTCAGGTAAGGTTGATATTTAATTAGCTAAACAGCTCATAGATCTTATGTTTGGCCTTTGTCCATGTTTCTGTTGTTCTAATTTTGGCCTGAATTAATTCATTCTTGCTGTTTGTAATTCAAGCATTACAACGTCCTTAAAATAAGACAGCCATTTGTGTAAAGGCAGTGAGTATGATGGCATCCAGCTCTGAACAATCATCTTTCTGGTGAGTGTAGGCTTTTTTAATAATAGCTAGCTATGTTAGCAAATAATTAAAAAAAACAGTGGCACTAATGAAATATCATCGGTTGTTATAACTGCCAGAAGACTTTGTTTCCTGATAATATCACATACATACATTGGATGTCTACTTCACAGTACATTTTTACTTCGTTTTTTTGAAAGAAATGATAAAGAAGAAAGCAGGTTCTTTACATCATTTTCATTACCCCTTTAGAAAGAAGACATTTCTTAAAAGCATTTCAACGACCACAAGCATTACACTCCAGGGAAAATAAGTGCCACACTACTTATATAAAGGACAGTAACATTTCATATTAAATGGGAAATTTTACCTCTGGAATTACACCATATCTACTGCATCAACCTCTTGTTGAAGAGTAACTCACACGGAACATAATTTTGAAATTCATGGAATTGCATGAATTACCATGACTCTGACGTTAAACCATTTCTCAGCTCTACCCTCAACCATATCACCAATCCTGTAGCTTTTATATTAACGCTAAAACTGACCCTAGAACTGATCTTTACAAGTTGTGCAGCATTGTGTACTTGCACAGCAGAAACACACAGCTTGCTTATATACAAAGTGTTACTGTGTGAGCAGGTAAATTATTTGATCTGACATGTGAACTGAAGGCTTTGTGTTTGTTGATGAACTTCAACAGATTGGAAGGCCTGGGCTGCATGATGGAGGAAGTGACAGCTTCCGAGGGTGTTTCCATTGTAAAATACAATCCATTTTATAACTGTGTTCCTTTTTCCCCAAGTTTAAAAGCATAGTTTATGAAATGGGCTTGCAGGCGTAGTCAAAAGACAGCAAAGGATTTCCCTCTTCTGCGTACACAGTATGCTTTTAATGATTTAGAGAACGATCTAAGATTCACCCCCTTTTCTTGTTCAAGGCAGCAAAGAAAATTCTGGCAGCATTCCCCCTTCCCGACCCCCCACCCCCGCCCTCAGAGAAAACCAGGACCACTTTCACAGAGGAATTTATGCAGGGGAGTTTTGCTGGTGAGTGGGAGGAAGGTCTGCATTGGATTCTGGGTGAGAATAAACTGGAAGGAAACTGAGAGGGACCTGAAAGATGCGAGGCTGGGGGAGGAACACAGCAGCTGGTTCGCCAGGGCGAGCCGACGGAGGGGCGCGTCAGAGATCCCCCCGCGAGGACGCACAGATGAAGACGTTAATAATAAACAGAGATGGGAGCGCTTCCTCCTTTCCCTTCAGCTGCACTATGACGCACCAAAAAAGGAACTTCAATGACTTTTCTCTCTCTGCGGATCCTAAGTTGTGTGAAATGCTGGTGGAGACAAGAACGGTTTGAACTTGGATGTGTTTTGGAGACGGTGCCATTTGGTGTCGTGTGCGCAATGAATGTGGCGTGGGTCAACGTGTCTTTATAGTCATCTTTCGGTGATGATGCTTGGTGTCTGTGCAGTGATGCCGTCATGATTCTCAGTGTATTAGGGAAATCAAATCAGCCTGTGTAGTTTCTGCCATTTCTGTAGTTTCTGAATTTAGCTCTTTTAATGCTGTCTGTATATGTCACCCAGATGAGAAACTTCAGTTCCTCCCACTCTCTTAAAATGTACCCATCTTCTCCTGCACTGACATATTTTTGCTTCTTTGACCCAAACTTGTGTGGAAAAGTCATCTTCAACATGGCAACAAAATATAATCCATTCTTTTTCATTAAATGGATTTTGCTGTCATACACTGCCTGCCATTTCAGAGAAAGTCACCTGGTTGCTGAATGCTCCTGACTTTTGCATTGGTACCCTATGAAATTTGAAAGATTCAAGTCTGATTCAAGTTCATTGTATGTCTTCGCCTCCATTTCAGGAAACATTGAAAGAAGGAGGATGTCAAATCCTGCATATTCTGTCAGGCATTTGTTATCTGTATTATCACTTCGAATGATTAAAACAATTCAAAACATCTGAAATTTGCTTAGTGTTGTTATCCTTACAGGCTTTCTGGAAGAAAAAACAGCTGCCGTTACATGGAGAAGAGTGTTGCATCATTCATGCTTTCATCTTTCATGGTGATAATAATCTAGGCATTTATAGAGTATAAGCCTTTTTCTGGAAAGCACACTCGAGGCATCTCTATGCTGTAGGTATGTTGGATTTATCTGACAGCATACAGTGTCCCAGGTTTAGATGTTGATCCACCCTAATTGCAAAGCACCACAGAGCAAGAGCCTTCTGACACCACAGGAAGGGATGTTAACCCTCTCAGGAAAATGGCTGTGCTGGCTCATTGAAATTCCCTTCGTTACAGTATTTTTTTTAGGGTCTGGGAAATGTCCTAGTTCCTGATAAGTCCAATCAGATGTTAAACTCGGTCTCTCCAAAGACTTATCACCTAGATTTTCCGGTACCCATATTCATGGTCTGGGAAACCGCATCACTTCCAACTATAAATAAACCTCGGTGCCGTTGTTATGGAGACAAAAAAGATGTGCCACCGGGAGGAATAAAATAAAGCACATTCTCACACAGGTTTTATACTGCAGTCTACACATTATCCATCAACAATACCGCAAAAATGCATGCAGACTATAAAATGCCATTCACTGTTTTGTATGTTGTAAAGAAACGTCATTGCTGTCATTTGGGCAGAACATAAAACATGAAATCTTATGGTTGTAGTTTTATCATGAACCAAACTGACACAATATTTCGATATGTATGTTTTTAAATTGCTTTACAAATACTGCATTTTTATTTCCCATGCATTCACAATGTCCACACTCAAGATCTTTGTTTGTACTTTTTAAGTGCTGGGTACACATTTATATTTTGAGGTTTGTGCTGTGCATATTCATATTCATTTAATTGAATGGATTGCCTGCCTTAAATCAAATTGTTTTATATTTTCTATTTAACCTTGCAATGTACTTTTGATATAATTATATCCATAATTTGCATGTCGTCAAGGTGCACAGAGCTGCACGTATGTCACACAGCTCTCAGACACAGTGGATTGGGTGACCGCCCCCTTCGTTCTGTTTCCTAATGAGGGAATCCAAGCCTGGCCAGTGAGGGCTTAAGGCTTTCACAATAACCAGAGAGCGGGTGGCTGTGTTTGGATTCACCTATGCTGCTCCAGAAGAATTACTATTAATAAAGATGTCTATTGTGGAAAGCACAGGCACTGCCCCCCACTCCACACACACACACACGCACACACACACACACACACACGCACACACACACACACGCACACACACACACACACACACACACACAATCCTTGCCTCTCCTCTTGTGTGGCATGATAGCCAGGACTATTGTGTGTCTCTCAGTGTTGGACACATTGTAAAAGATGAGGTAGGGGGATTTGAAGGCAGTTAAAGTCACTATCGGGTTTGTCACTCACGGAGCTGAAATTTCCTCTGATCCATTTTTTTTCAGCCGGTCACGGCGACAGAGGCTGCTGGCATTCTTTCACGCAGCATTGGCTGTCACTCCCAGCAGGGAATTAACACCTACAATTCTATTTTTTTTTTCTAGAAACTTCCGTAGCCACATTAATTCCAGTGGCTTTAGGTCCACAAGATCTCCTGGGTGTTGAGACCCACAGCGAATAGAGCCTTACATGGAAATCTGATAATAAGTGTCATTTTAAGATATTAAGTGTCTAGCTTCTGCATTTTGTATGGCAGCCAAAGCACAGGATCTAATTTGAATACATAGTGTCATAACAATGAATTGAATTGCTCTTTGGCAGAAAATGTAAACCACTCTAAAGCAGTCTCTGGTCATCCGGGGCTTCAGGGAATCTATGTTTTATCAAGTGTGTCAAAACAGTGCCAAAGACAGTATAGCATTTGACAAGTTAAATGCAGTGACGTGCAGATCAAGGTCGCCTTTAATCAGAGACAGGGATATCCGCTGTAGTAAGGGTACTCAGAGAGACGCCTCCGACTGTCAGAGTTATTTAGCGGAGCCAATGAGCCTCTCCCAGTAGCGTCACCCAAGCTTTGCGGATGCCAGATTTAAAGAGGTATTTTATTCTGAGTGGGATGAAGCCATCTTTCACAAGACCTGCCAATAAAGCGTGCCTGATGTGCATTCCTCGCATTGCCAGTCTGACAAGGCAGCATTAGAGTAGTCCACTCTTGGTGAGACAAATGTATCTTTTAAAGGCAGCAAATGACCAAGTTTGGTCCTATATCTCAGCTGGAGAAAAAGGCCCTGCTTTGAAAGATTTTGTTTTCAGCACTAAACATATTGACATTGGTACAAGCGCGACACTGTAATTTACCACAAAAAATCTCCCTCTCTGAAACAGCTACTTTTCTGGCTTTAAATGGACTTTTCACCCACAGACTTGCATGTCCATTTCATGCCAGACAAGACTCTTGATCCTCATTCATGTCTTGTTTACCCTCTTCCACACCAAACACGATGCTACATGTTACCGTGCGAGAGTCAATATACAACGCTTCACAATTAAAGGGTCACCATACAGGAGAAAGCAGCGCGGCAGAGCTGGATAATACGGGCCTTGTTACAGCTGGCATTGGGTGTGTATTTGTTAACCGCAGACCAAATGGGTCATCGCCCCAGCGCTCTCAAACCGTCAGCTTCGGTGCAAGTCAAACAGCCGACGAGGTTCAACCTCCAAGCTCCCTCCGCCGCTCAGCTGTGCTCCTGTGTGCAACCTGCTGTGGAAATCTGCAGCTGACAAATTTTATTTCATACTGGCTCCCATTAATAATGCAGAGGTATTTTGTGCTTGTGCGGAGCAACATGTAGCAGGTACTGGTTAACCTCTGGTTCAGCTGAATGGTGCTTGCAGCCCATTAGGAGCTTGCAGGATGACGTCGTTGCACTCCCGCGCTGCATCTCAAGACTGCACACACATGGCGCAGACTCAAAAAGGAGTGAAAGAAATAAGCTGGGAGTGAGGAATAGTACCTAACATGGATTATTTCAGGTAAAAGCAGGTGCAGATGAAAATGTTGAAAGCATTTCAATTGACACAGGGTAATTAGGCTGGTACAGCAGGAAATGAGTGGCTCTTTGAGGGGAAAATGTAGGACAATATTCTAGGGGTTTTCCTGGATGTGTGAAATAAGGCCATTTTCAGATTTAGCCACAAGGCATCTGGCTGGAGGAGATGGTAGGAGCTCACAGCCCCCAGGAGCAAAGGCAGCTTTGTGGAGTATTTAAAGAATAACCCTGTCAGCATGGATCTGAAGAGAAAACACAGAGAAAGTGCTTGGTTGGACGAACCCAGGGCTTATAAGTCAGCTACGTCAAGGCCATTGACTTGGTGTGAGTTTGATGTGTGTTTAAGTCCAGCCGAAAGCCTCGCCCATGGTTCCTTTTGAAATGGGTATCACCTACCTAGTATCTTTAGTCAAAGCACAAAGTGTCCTTGCATTGAACCTGCGAAGATATGTGCTAGCAAGTGAAATCGCATGCCTTATATTGCTTCCACCCTGGAAAAATGTCCTTTGTATGTGTAAACCTATTCCAGCCAGGAGCTGATAAGCTGTTTAAAAAACACGCTTTCTGTCAAACGGTAAAAAGCTTTGCTTTGAGCTGTAAATTATTCTTTTTATTTGAAGGGCAAATTGCTGACATCTGCTGCTAAACTATGGTAGTGCAACATTCATATGGGAGTGAACTTGGTGGAAGAACAATTCCAGAACTACTCATTTAACTACTCAGTTTGATAGAAAAACAATGATTTTGTCTGAAAAGCCAGGTAGCTTCATAAAGCTGCCTAAAATTCTTATATACAAAGCAAGCATCTGTGTGTCGTGAAAAGGTTTTACTTGGCATAGAAACACATGGGCCATGTGGCTTACAAAAGACTTTAAAAGTGCTGTGATATTCAGTGAGAAGGTATTATCTTGGTTCATCTGCTCTATGAATTGGAGTTGTGTATTAGTGGAAAATCCTGCTAAACAGTTCCAGGACACATCCGATTTTAAGCACTGAGAGATAATAGTTGCTGGCCAGTCTGGCAGGATACACAACATCTCTATCTGCGCCAAATGAACATACCCCAAACCTCCAGCATCCTTATCCTCTGTGAGAGGGAGCGTCGTTTTAAACAATAGGAAATGAAGCTCTGGGGACCGAACGGTGAGGAGACCCATTGATAGTTTGTGTGGGTGTGCTTAGCGAGCCCCATTAAACCATGGAGTCGGCGGAGCCTGTTAGCAGGCTCTCTTCCCAGGACCGGCCCGCCATCGCCTAAGAGGCCTCAGTGGGGAGGAACGGTCTGCTCCGCACGGAGCTGCCCGCAGAGCGCAGAGTCTGTCATTTCTGCTGACTCCGAGTAACAGGCCCCCGTGCCGTATGACACTAACGGCACTTATCAATTCAGCTGACGGGATTGGGTGGGGCGAGGCGGGAGGAGGGGTGTTGTGGGGGGGAGGGCATTTAATCAGCCTCTCGCACGAGGAGAGAGACTGGATCCACATTGACCTCTGCTCCGGTAGTCTTGATTTGTGTCCCCTCTCCGTCCCCGGGGCCCCTGTCTTGCAGCTCCTGTCGGCTCACTCCCTCTTTGTGAACCCGCCCCCTCCTCCTTTGCAGGGAATTGTGGTACTCCGCTGGCAGGCCAGCTGAGCCCTGATGGCACGTTGGCCTGGGACTCACCGTGACTGTGGATGCTGTGTGTGCTACATGAGTGGCTGTGATCACCACAGCAGTGCTGCACGAACACAACCTGGTGACACCAGCGCCTCAGCCTCATGTCTGTTTTAATGGGTGCTTCAAACTGCCCTCCTTGAGTGTAAACGTAATTGGAAAATGAGGCATTGTAGACTTCTGTTTTGGTATTTTTTTAGTCTGGAGTAACTGAATGGAGATTAGAGGCCCTTTGAGCCGCGCTGAATGGAACGGGCCAGCTCTCGAACTAATCAGCGCCTTACACTCTGGGTGCGTGCGCGCGAAGCGTTCGTCTGTGCCCGAGCGATACGCCGGCCGGTGTGTATTCCGTGTGTTGCTGTTCTGTTTATTCTCCTCCTTTACACAAGAAATACTGAACTCAAGAAAGACCGTTTTATCACTTGTTTCAAGAGCACATCCAACGGATGTTTTCCGAATTCTAGAAAACGAGACGCCGCTGGTTTCCTTTGAAGAAGCGTTTTTTTTTTTCAGCCAATGATCAGCGAAAGGGAAAGGGGGAGAGGGAGCGTTACTTTGCCAAATCGCACAGTGTAATTACAGTCTCAGAATAGACCTGTGTCTCAGCTCTCTGTTTTTTTTTTTTTTCCAGGGATTAGTGAGATTTCCTTTGGTATGTACAAACCTATCCGTTACTGCTTCGCGCAAACAGGAGCTCTTAATGCGCGTTCCTATTTTTAAAAGCACTTTCCCGCAACGACCAGCTTCTCCGCTTTATATTGGAAAATTGGGGAGGGCGGCAGCATTATGCAGTTGCTTTAGGAATTAAACTTTAATGTGACCCACAGCTCTTAGCGCTTAATGGACATCATGCCATGCATTAATTTTCCCCGAGAATTCTCTCTCCCTCCTCCGACGGACGATTTTGCAGCCCCTTTAACAAGATGCATTGCCACTTGGCATGTTCCCTTTTTATAAAATAATTAATATAGGATTCTCTGCAGTTCTGAATTATGACTGTGCCACGCACTCCCCATGCATATCCATACACAATCTTTCATATTGACCCCTCAGTGAATTAACCACAGAATGAATGAAGTGAAGCTGGCCTCTATTAATATAAGGACTAATTTGCTAGTAATTGCTTTAGTGTTCAATACGTTTGCCCATATGTTAATACATTACCTGAGGGGGTCTATTGCACACTATTTTATCTCTGAAATGATGAGGAGTGCTTAAGGGAAGCATGAAAGGATTGAGGATAGCGACAATAACAGCCCAACACCCCCACATGTCCTTTTCATCAGAGAAATGCTGCAGTTCCATGCAACATACTTTAGCATTTACATTTTTCAGTGCAAATGTAAATCTTGTTACCTTTGACAACACACAATAAATAATCGCAGGCCTCCCGTCATATATTCCATCTTATTAAAGTGACATCTGAATTGCGAAATTAAGAGCGGCTCAACATTGCCCTCAAGTGGCAGGTCTGAAAATAGCAAGTTGTGAAAACTTTGGTTTACCAAAAGAGAGCCCTTACGCCCCTGTGTTAAGTAAGGGGATGGAAGATGTGTGTGGAATGTCACAGTGTTTTGGGGTCATTTTCTGGCCGATTAAAGACATCATGATACTGCCTGCTTATTTCAAAGCTGCAACTTCACTGCTGTCAGACCGAGTGGCTAATCTTCTAAGGTTACCACTATGCACATTTTCTAGCATGTACAGCCATTTAGACAGTGGACCCAAAAACCCAAACCCTTACTAAAACAGTGATTTGCTGATAGTTAACCAGTTGACTGAGCCAGGCAGAATTTGAATTGACTATAGCTTTCAGTAAGATACATAAATTAAATGACAACAATCAGTGTTTTTTCCCCATTGAAGCCTTGCGAGACAAATGTGAAACCACAGACACAAACTCAAAGCTGACAACACGTATTGTCGATTGAATTAGAGGCCTAAATGCCTCCCTGAATAATTTCGTCTTGTTAGCAGGATTTCGAAGCCAAATGTCATCTCCGCGTGTGACGTGTTGGGATATTCCACGTGACAGAATTAAGCAGCTTTGCCATTTTCAGATCAGTATGCTTAATGCTGTCCTCCTCTAATGAAACATTTACCCACTGTCCTACAGTTTTGCTTCTCCAGACTCCCGAGCGTCAGATTTTCGGGATTTCTGGACATGTCATCAGTGCGCTAGTGGGAATACCGAGATACGATTCACTCAGCCTGTGCCAATGCGATCAGGAGCTCTGTGGACTGTACTATGCCATAGCTTGGAATTATTAACAATTTATATGGAAAGCCACGCAGCGTGCAGCGGATGTGGAAGAGAATCTTCCAAATTGCGTTTTTTTTAGAGCGCATGACTCAGAGTGTGAAGGATGTCTTCATTGTAAAAAAAAAGGCAGTTATATAAATGAAGGAAAAAGCTGAAGTGTTACCTCCTTTTCTGCATGAAACACATACACACACATGTGAGCAGATATTGATTTGAAAAAGTTTAAGAGAATATTGTGACTCCTAGATGTATATCAAAATAAGGCGTCTTCTGTAAAAGAACAGGCCGCACATAAGCACAATGAGGAAATCAAAATCTGCACTGGGGAGGGCTGCCTTGAGCTTGCTGCATTCACATGTTTTTTGTCCACATTGAGAAATGAACACATCTCAGCATTACTAGTCATATGTTCTGTTGGTGTTTCTGTAGTTTTGAGAACAGGAAATGAAATTGAATCCTAATATAAGGGTGATGCAGGGAGAATCTGACTTTCTAATTTAATATCACATCATAAATACGCAATCAGGAGGGTGCCAGTCATTTTCCGTTGCTGATGGATGCTTGATGGATGTTTCCCGGCGCTGAATCCTGCTTGTGTGTGTATTGCATGATGCCATGTTTTATTCACTGACCTTGGAACAGCGGATTGTTTCTTTTATATATTTATTTATTGTGATGGAAAAGCTGAACGGTATTATTCTGCGTTCCCCCAGGACTGGCGGATTTCACGTTTCTCCTTTGTACTGTCCAAACGTTATTTCAGCCCATTTATCAGGACGGACCTCTCGACTCATGGGGGGGGGGGGGAGAAATCTCCTGTGGGGTTTGATTGACAGGCTAAACTAACAGCTCTCCATCTCTGAAGACCTCTCCCTCAGATGCCATGAAAGGAAGCTCAAGAGCGAACATCCTGATATATATATACATATATTTTTTTTTTTTTCTTGCTGAAATCTTTTTATGAGATCTAAACGGCATCGAATACAGATCGAAAACGGCACCGTGTTGATGAGACATCTTAAAGTGAAAAGTCTGGTGCCCCCATTACATGTGAAGGGTATTGTTGTAAGAATGATTACAAGCGAGAATTGGGACATATGTTTTTTTTTTAATGTTTTGGCCTCCTTAAAAAAAGGCATAAACTAAAATATGTTGTCCAGACCAAGCATCTACACTGAGGGATTTACAAATCGCCATTCTAAGGCCAGGCACCTGCAGTACCTCTCTGACAGGCGGAGAGAATTGCAGGAGCACTGCAGCAGCAATAGCGACCAAAAATCAAATAAAGAAAATGGGAAGAAAACTGTCAGCTGGGGCTTGAACTACAGGATGGAACTCAAAACTTTTGAAATGACTTTTTTGGCACCGAGTCAGACGTCTGTCTATATTTAAATTAGCTCATCTTTCAGCGCCGTGACATTTAGGCTGCCGCTGAGGCCGTAAATGTGTGCGCGGCACGGTTCATATCAACAAGGGCCTCTGTGCCCCAAGACCCGCTCTAAGATGCACGACACTGGGTAAGTGGCAACTTATTTTTTGTCTCCCGCTGCGCAGAGTTTAAGAAGCCTCGGTGAAGATTGGAGGTCTCGCTCTGGGACTTGGTGGGGATTGGTCCCTTTTCATCACCAGTCGTGCGCCAACCGATTCTGACCGGCCGCGAACATGACAGAGAGGTTCCCGGCTCCTGGGTGCGCCCGCTGTCTCACTCACTGTCCCATCCGGCTTGCGCAGCGGGGACTTCACATCAGAAGTGCTTTGCAGTAACAATGCTTGAAACGGCATAAGGAAGAAGGCAGCATTCGCATCACCCGGTCTGCACCAATTTGGACTAGTTCACTGGTTGCCTGCATTCTCAGATGCCATACTATAACTATATTTCTAAATGTTCTGAAGTTATGAGTGGTAAACTCTTTTCATTGTAATAATTTTAGAGGCTATGGTTTTATTTTTTTCCCTTTATCTGGGTATCACTCATTTTTTAGTGTATATTTCTGTTGGTTTGGAATTTAATATTAAAATGCAATTGTTTGACAGTACGATTTTCCAGAAAATATCCACTTATTGACCTCCTCTGCTCTGAATCCTCCTGTCATTTCAGGCGCTGATATTTGCTACATCACTATTCACAGTTGTGCAGTAACCTCTGTGCTCCACATTGATGACAATTCTGTGACAATTCCGCTGTGAGGGGCCCTATGAAATTGGATTGACTTCTTCTTTTTTAAAGCCCCGGTTCAGCAGAGGATGCACGAAAACCAGACTCCACAGCTGAGCCGTAATGACGTGAGAAATGGCTGCCCTCCACTGCTGCCTCTGTTCCAGTGCTGCTGAGGGACAGAAAAGTTTCATCTCGCTGGTGGAACCCGCGCAGTCGGCCATTTTCAGCTCGCCGGCGTCTGACTGTGTCTTGGCACCGGGGGACTCAGTCCCAAAAGACCGGAGCCCTGAGAGTCAGAGAGGTCACGTTGTCCCACGCACGGTCCGTGCGGAATGCTCTCCTTATGGAGTCAAGCCTGCGTGTATGGAGGAAGGTGGAGGTTAATTTGGGTTGTTCGTTTTGTGAGTGCACTTCACTGACAGAGGGTTTGCTTCTTTTGAGCCAAAATGGAGTGGCAGCCTGTGCTGTTCTCATATGTAGCTTCTAATCCAAAGCACCCCCCCCCCCCCCCCCCCCCCCCCCCCGGGAGTGTCAAACAGGAAAACAGATGTGAGGGCATTACATTTGATTTTGACACAAGCAGAATAAGCCTAAACCCTCCTCACCGGGACCCTGTTTCTATTGTAAATGGCAGTATGAAATGACAATGTAGGATTTGCCGGGCGCTCACTGTTCGCGCTTCAGTACTGTGAGTGTTACACACCGGGCAAGCAAATCCAGGCAGCCGCCGTGCCTCCCCCTCCTCCACGGCCATTCGGTTTCCATGGAAACGCTCCCACAAGTGCGAAGTGCTCCCTCGGCGAGATGGTTTGTGCTGGACTGGAGAGCGGAGGAAAGCTTGTCTCCCCTTGTCGGTTGAGGCTTGAACGCAGGAAAGCTTTCACTTTTTGTTTTCCTCCTCAGTCTGTGTCATTAATCTGAAAGAGTGACTCTACTACTTCCTGCTGAGCAATCAATATTTATCTTACACTTAGAGCAGATGTACTGAACCATAAACATCACATATTTTCTTTGGGAGTGGGTGTGCAGCCATATTGGATTTGTCGCCACCACTTACCTTCAGGCAGTTTATGAAGGCTCAATGATGCTTAGATTTTGTGACTGGGGAGACCACAGAAGGTGTTTGATTTCATCCTGGTGTTCATGAAATCACTCTTCACTCCATTTAGTAGTGTTTATAGGGGTATTATCATGGAATACGGGCACATGTTGAGGAAGCAATGTTTGCTCCATAGGGTTCACCTGGCTGCCTAAAATGAATTTGTACCCCATGGCTTTAATTCTACCATGCAGAGCAGACCCAGTGACTCCCATCCAGATCCACTGCCATGTTTAACAGCTGGGAATAAGCAATGTAGGTTTATAAAAATATGTAACATATTATATATATATTTTAATTGCAGCATATGACTTGGCATATTTTAGTACTGCACTTTATATTATCCTCAAACTGCAAAACTGAAATGGCTTGTATAATATTTGTGTCCAAAAACATCAGTTGTCTTCAGATCAGAAATGAAAGGGGAGTCTCTTCGGGTGAACACAGAGCGTGTTTTAGGACGAACACTAGAGGGAGACACAGTTTTACATTTCCTATTTTCGTCAATTTGTCTTTTTTAGTGTGTACGTATCTGTTGCTTGACAGAACAACAGATATCAAAGTGAGGCGTACCTTCCAGCTGGCATTTCAAATCCCAATGAAAAAGCGTTTGTGCAGTGTTATGTAATGCGTTTCACGACATTTTCATTTCCCGGTCACACAGTCCCATTGCGTTTGCTGTGAGTGACAGGCCATGTAGTGATATGACGGGAGGGATAAGAGTTCTCCGCCTGCTGTATTCGGCGGGTTCCCTGCCCGCTGTTCCCATGACGAAACTCCCCCGGAATGGAGGCTGCCCCGGCTTTGGTCTCGCTAATTTCCTCTTGACCAGTCCCCTTTCCAGTTTGGGCCAACCACTCGTTCCTGTTTATGTTCCTGTAGGGAAAGGGGG
The DNA here is from genome assembly GCF_013368585.1 of Megalops cyprinoides. Classification (NCBI taxonomy): domain Eukaryota; kingdom Metazoa; phylum Chordata; class Actinopteri; order Elopiformes; family Megalopidae; genus Megalops; species Megalops cyprinoides. Next base: position 19,868,859 of record NC_050600.1, on the reverse strand, counting down.
CATTCAGAGGGGAGAAATCGATTTGGAAGGAAAAAAAAAAAAAAAAAAAACCTTGGCTGCCGTTTTGTTGGAATGTCTGGCGGATATTCTTGTAGAAAAAAGTCCCCTCAGAGCTGGACAGGAAAGATAATTTTCAGTTTTTGAGGAAAACATGTTGGTTGAAGAAGCAGATTGTCTCGCATTTTCTTATGGGTATTGTCATGAGCCCCTATGTTATACTGTACATCCACAGCTATGGAATAATTATGCATAAAACTTACTTCGACCTTATTTTTATATGCTTTGTAAGACTTCACAAAGGAACTATAATAACTCCAGCTTCCCCCTTCATATTTCATATTAATGTATTCAATGTATTGATGTTTCAGTGGTAACTTTCACAGGTGAGTAAAGGTTAGAGTTATGGTTAGCATTAGATTTTACTTCTATATACCATTACATGACAGAATGTGCACTTAACTATAACAGAACACCCCTGTGGTTGTGTTTGTGTATAAACAAGACTAAAAACTCAGATCAGCATCAAGCCTGACATGCACTGTCTTGTTAAGGAAAGGGGTGAAAGACAGTGTAGTGTGAGGCTGGCATCGCTGTGTGCATTTATGGGTGTAAATGTAACCTAAAGAGAGTGTGTAAAAGCGGTGCATGTTCCTCTGGCCAGCTCATCCAGCTTCTGAGAACAACATTACAATGGTAAAGTAAATATAAACGCAGAGCGATACTGTGCAGCCACAGATGGTACACTGCTTCTCATCGCTATCACAAAACGGATTGAATTAAGCACCTGTTCAGGCTGCCAAATGTGCTGACTGATATGGATAGAGAACAATGGATTAGATAATGTAGGCCCATCCAAGGAAGGGTGTCGTCCTGCCAGTAAGGACAATGGACGAGGGTTTCACTGTGTGGAGTTTGCAAAAGTAGAGTAAAAAGCATGGAAACGTGAGGTTTTGATTTTATCCTTCTCCGGGGTCAGTACGCATTATGCAAAGAAATTATAATGGCGGTTTTTATGAATGTCTGTGAATGTTGTGGTGTGCTTTTTCATTAAAAGTTTCCACTTTCTTTAGGCATATAAGTATTATTTTAATGTCATTGAGTGTCTTTCTGACACTACAAGCATGAATTATTATTACTATTTTATATTACTCCATTTTTAACCTTTTTAAAGTTGACATTGAGGTTGAATTTGTAATATAGGTCCCAAAATGTCTTTAAACATCTCCTGTTCACTAAAGTCTATCTTTGGGAGATAAAGGACTGTGAGGTCTGCATCCCAGGCCTGCATGGCAAAGTGTATGGCTTCCAAACAGAAGTGCTGTGCCCTGCCCTGCCCTTTGCATTCTGTTCTGGGTACTAAGATAGCTCTGCTGTCCATAACGCACGACCCTGTGATGAGTTTGGGTTTTATGAGCTTCATATGAAGCCTCTCCGGGTACATCACCGCAAATATCCCTTCAGCTGACCAGTGACGGAACTGCCAGCACAGAACCCCGCCCACCACGGAATGTCAACGAGGTCTGCTGTGCTGAACTGTTTTGTGCTGCTCCAGGGAAAACAAAAAAAAAAAAAAAGAAAAGAACGATGGGAGCAAATATGTCATTAAGCCTCCCGGCTGGCACTCTGAGGTGAACGCCCTCAGTGTACGTTTATGTATGTCTGGAATTATGTTCATTTATTTCTGAACACTAGGACTTTGCTCTGTGGTATGTTGCTAAAATTAAAAACAGTAAGTAGGGATTTTTTTTTTGTTGGCTTCTTTGTCACCAATCCACTTTGTTAGGAGCAAAACAAGACTGATGACAGGATCTGCACTACTCCCAAAAAACCCTCTAGGAATGCCATCTTACAGAGCCAGAGGTCAGTGCCTCAGCCATGCAGTGAATCAGTCCCTGAAAAAAAAGTCCTGTTATATCCTACCTTCTCTGTTTTTATGCATTCTACTTAACAGGTATTGATCAAGATCGTGCACTGTGTATGTTACAGCTGGAATCAATGAACGTGTTTTTGGAGAAGGAAAGGTCTTTGTCGAGAAAGTAGTGATTTACACACACAGGTCACAAATCCTCTGTGAATTATTACGCCCTGATCGATAAACGCCCAGCTCAAAAGCAGTGTCGCTCTGTTCACCGTCCGGGTCTGCATCTAGCCATCTAATATTCTGACACATTTATCCCTGTGTCTTTGGCTTTACCACCGCAACTAATGGAAGATGCCTCCAAAGTGACTGATTTGTTGCTTTTAGCCTGCTTGTGTTTCCTGCTGGAAAGCAATGTATAAGATGTGCCTTTCCCTGTAGAGCCTTTGTACTGAATTATTTTTACTGCTTTCATCAGTTTATGTACCAGCTATTGACAGCTGTGCTCTGCAGTTGACAGCATGTCTTATTGTTAAGAAAAAAAAAAACATTCTGTTCATTTTCATGTGTGGAGAATCCTTTCTTCCAGAAATTACGGACCACTTAAGAAAGGAAACTCAAGTCAAACCGTCAGTCAATGTATCACATGCGGTAGGAATGAAAGGAAGGGTTTTCTGTGCACAAATGTCAGCTTTCAGAATCCTGGACATGCAGAGAGGCATAAACTGTCATCATCTGCTGTAAACGGGGCTGAAGAGAATCGGTCATCAATCGCATTTGACAATGTGAAATGCCAGCCTGTCTCTCCAGCGTAGGAAGGGAAAGCTGTCTTCCTCTCATTATAACAATTTGAAAGAGAGGACTATCTATTAACACCAATGAATGCCAGCAGATATGAATTGCTAGGTCCCGTATGCCACCAGATCAGGCTCACTCGGTGCACTGAGTGATACTTCCTGTTTTTAACATGCTGTTCAAACATGCCTTTCTTTCAGCCTGTACTCCATATCACCAGCTCTTATCGTGGCTCACACATCCCATGATTCTCCTTTCCCAGGCAAGTCAGCTGTGAGATTGTGTGGGGCTTATGAACTGTTTGTAGAGAACCATACAGGCTTCTCATCTGTGACTACACTGGACCCCAGTTTGACCCTAGTTTATTTTCATGTATGTTCATATATTCCTTTCATACAGATGAAATTATTGAGTAATCCTCCTTTTTGTTAGGTATTAAAAAATCTGAAACCTGAGATTTATTTAGTGCAGCCATTAAAAGCCATTTGAGGCACACAATAGGCCGATGACAGAATTGTAAGTGTCTGTTCCAACATGCTCCTGTTTCTCTTTTTCCCAAATTGGCTCTGGTTTATCGCAGCACCGCATTGAATTATGAAGTGACCTTACGCTGTTTGGCTCCCATTTGTTGCTGCCCGCAGCTAAAGCTATCTTTAATTTGAGATATTTCTTTCCCATAATAAGACGGGTGGGAGTATTTTTAGCCGGTGACATAATGGGTTTCACAACTGCCCCGTTTGCCCTATATATCCCTGGGAAGATGTCTGGCATGCCATTCGCTGGAGAGGGGACCCCTGCGCACCCTCTTATTTATGGTCTGAAAAATGAGATGCGCCACGCTTTTTTATCCCTTTTAATCTGCGGAGCGCACGGGGGCCGCTGGCCCTGTGAGAGGCGCTGCAGTGGCAAGCGGCCTTTGTCGGCGTGCCGATGATTCCTGAGCGCGGAGACGAGGCTTATTTTACTCTTTGTTCCGCCTGCATTCCTCCCGGGCGAGCAGGGGTAATCCGCACCCATGTAGGGCAGTCTGAGGCCTCCGCAGAGGCGCGCGGCGAGGTTCTCGGGACGTCCTGTGATCGCGGGCTCCCCCGCCACCCGTTTCTCCCCCCTTTTTCTCAATGAAATTCGTTTCTGACTGGGACGAATCCTAGTGACGTAGTTTGGGACGCTTTTGCCCTTGGTTGAACCCGTTTTGTCATATTTTATGGGGCTGATACAAACAGCATTTTGTAACATTAGCAGAATGTGGCTTCATGATCCTTCATGAATTGGAGGAGCCGCTGTGTACCGTCACTCATATGTGTGTATGAATAAATCAAAGCATTTTGTCACCATGACAATGGCTGGTTTGAATCAATGTATCACCTATCTGGGTGAAGCCTAATCATGAAGCCTCATATTCCCATCACTACTATTTGATAAGTGATGTTTCGCATTAGACAACAGAACTGCTTAGATTTGATTTCAAGAACTGAATCATGACAGCACATTCTTTCAAAGCCGAACATCCCCTCTGAATTTGTGGCAGTGACTTCACTAGTCACAAAAGGGTTAAGTTTTCATATGTTTCTGTGTTATTCGGGATAGGTCCCATCACTCCCTATGCAGTGATTAATCTGACAATTAGTGAATAGGAATAAAAGGTGCTGGCACCATGCCCGGGGTCCAGAGCTGTTTCTACATGAAGATATCACCTGTACATGTTTGCCTCCGGGACAGGTTTCATTGCTCAGTGTTTATATTGATCAAACTTCACCGTACAGCACACTCCAGGCTCCCAGCACCACCCAAATAAGGTCCAAACGGCAAGCCTTTTGAAGTAAATGACCCGCGATGAGTTTTATCTTATTACTTTGTTTTTCATTCTTCCTTCGCTGACGGGGGAGAACCTTACTGTTGTGTATTAACCCTCATCGGAGAGAGAGAGGGCTACAGGCTTCCCTTACTTATCTTGATCTATGAGTACATTTTGTTATGTCTGAAATGCGGCGCACTCGACTGAGGGGGAAAAAAAGACCATTAGCGCCGGGAGTAGCTTTGTCTTTTCATCGGCGCTGACATCTGGCTCGCTTCTGAGAGCTCTGTCTGCCACCCAGGTGCGAGCGTGGCGAGCCACTCCTGGCGGGGCTGGCAGCAGGCCGCCACGCTAAATTCCATCCCGCTCTCTGGGGCAGAGGCGTGGGGAAAGAAGAGACCGCTGGAACGGAGTCTGGAGCTCTCTCTTTACACGTCTGGTGGTCTCTCAATGGAGAGTCTGTCTATTTCACTGGCTGTGCGACTTGTGGTCAGTCATTTTTCATCTTTTTTTGACCCTTTGAGGAAAAATTCACAAGGTTCACTGCAATCGCAGAGGCCATCACTTCAAGTTTCACTCAGACTTGCAATGAAACCATCCACAGTCATTTGTATATGTAAAAAGAATTTAATTTCACATAATAATATAGAAAATGACTGCACTTACTTGCACCAACTTGAACCCAATTACAGCATAATCTGTAAATTGTGGCTGTAATCAGCTCCATGTATTCAAGGTAGTACTCAGAGCTACTGAGAATATTTGACTAGTGGTTTATTCCTGGAAAAAAACATCTATACATTGTCATGGTTTGTGGAAATTGAGTTAATTCATATTTTCTTTTGTCTCATCTCTACATTTTTAAGACCTGGAGGTGGGTTATAAGTAACTACATTACAGAGCTAGCTTTGTGCAAATCAAGTTTCCACAACAATCTTTCTAAGATTTTCCATGGCATTTAATGAAATCAAATGAGCCTCTTTTTCAGAAAAGGGCACTTTCCATCCAGGGAGTGGAAGAAAACGCATCTTGGATGAGTGAGGTGATTATCAGGGTTGGAATAAAGAGCTCTACTGTTGGGGGGGAAGGAGAAGTTTTTCTCCCTGGATCCGAGCCCTGGAGTCCAGGGCAGCTGCATCGTCCCGCCCTCTCTCTCTCTCTCTATCTCTCTCTCTCTCTCTCACTGACTCATTTTTCCACAGTCTGGGACAGCAGCTGGCACATCCGCCCCACCACAGCCAGGCCAGACTGAGTGCACCCCTTAGCTCTGGGCCACTCCAAACCCAGACCTGCGAGCACGTTGCGCAATCCAAATCACTGCAAGCCGAATCGTTTCATCGGGTTAAACCTGTGCATGTGGCGCTCTGATTTCTTTCCTTGGCCCATTCGAGCTGCTCACATTGTTTTTTTTGATGTGCGCACGATAATATCTTCACGATAGCAATATTCACGTGCGTGTGAATGTTGTGAACATGTGCTAAAAGGCACACTGAGATACAAATGGCGTAAATGCCCCTCTGAGGCCACAGGCTTTGTAATGGCACTAGCGCGCAAGAAACGCCTGTCATCGTGACCCTTAATGACACCGGGTGCTTTTGGGACGGCTAAGCGGTGGCCTCCCTGTTCCCAGTCTAACAATCAAGAGGAGTGTGTGTGTGTGTGGGACCATGTGAAAGGTTTGGGAACAGCGCAAACTCTCACGGAAAGAGGGGCCTTCCTTAAAATAACATGCGTGGAAGCTGTTTCTGGAGCCAGGCGTTAATGCAGGTTTAAAGAGGTTAAAACAACACACGCTCGTACTCAGGGCGATGACTCAAACACGGGGAATCAGATCCCACCACGCTCATTCTCACAGCTCAAATGCAGGCATGACCTTCGCTTTTAAAATTCATTTCCATTACCCATGGATCTTTGCATTTTCTTTGCATCTAGTGTGGGCAGCAGACCCCTTGCCATGTTCTGCTGCTGACTGCCCTTCTCAGCCCATGGAAATCTGCATAACATTTTGCACAAAGGCACAAGCTACAAGATGTCTACTAACATGTGTATTTATTTATAGTTTTGTTATCACCAAATGACAATATTAATTCAACTCATAATAAACTTACACATAGTATAAAAATAATTACAATATTACTGGCAATCTTTCAATGAATACTTCAGCCATCCAAAAAAGACAACATAACACTTAAAAACAAACATAACATAATAAGCTTCATAAGCCTTTTTTCTCATAATTGATATTTAATGATGCTAAACCACCTGTCTCTACATCATTCATTTACCAATTCAAGTCAACAGAAACATATTCCAATTCAATATATTGCACATTGACTTTTCAAGTAGATACACATGCTATGATTTTCTTATATAATGGACCGATACACACCTTCCATTCAAAGGCACTGAATGCATATTTGTAAACTTGATGTGAGACCTACACTGTTATGCTGACTACTGTAACAATACACTGTTCTGGTGGTAGCAAATGCAGACATCATAGTTAATACTCTGAATTATCTGTCAATAGACAAACCTGTAAATATTTTGATGTCCACATTTCGGCTATGGAATCATATACGTTGGTAATAAAAAGCGCTATAACACATGTAATGAAGTACTGTATATTGGTGCATGGTATAAAAATGATTTTAAAAAGAGGTCCACTTGCAGAGTTCTGCTCCTGAGGCTAGGTGCTCCTGTCCATGGGGATGACCCTGATCCCGTGGGCGTTGATGTAAGTGAGCAGGACCTTGGCCCGCCTCTCGATCACGTCAATCAGCTTCTCGATGCCCTGCCGGCCTCCCTGGCTCTCCCAGTACAGCTGATCCAGGAACAGTGACTGCAGCAGCTTCTCCCGCAGGCGCTGGCTGCTCAGAACGCTCACCGCCTCTTCCGGAAGCCTTGGGGAAGCAGAAAGAGGCCCGGGGGGGGGTTACCAAAAGGCGGGAGTCCTGCCCCGAAAGCATGCTCAAAAGAGACAGCGCTGCATTACATTATTGGCATTTAGCAGACACTGTTATCCAGAGCGGCTTCCAAAGATAATAGTTTTTACATGTTATCTATTTGCACAGCTGGATATTCACTGAGGCAATTCTGGGTTAAGTACGTTGCTCAAGGGTACAGCAGCAGTGCCCTGGCGGGGGAATGAACCAGCAATCTTTCAGTTACAAGCCCTGTTCCTTAACCACTACACTAAACTGCCACCCCTATATCTGCACCACTGCATCTGCAAATTAAATGGTTAAGACTTTATGCACTGACAGTTAGTTATGGGAGTCCGAGCTCTCAGTTGGTGGGTAGGTTCATTGGCTCATATGATAAAATCAAATGAATGTCTCATGTGGTAAAACAATATCATTGTTTCAAATCAATGATGGTGCATGATGGCTCCAACCACTCTGGCGTTCATGAAGCCTAACTCTAACATCACTGCTTTCTCCTTCATTGTCTCTCAGTGGTGAAATGAGCTTCCACACTCTATCCAATCAGAGGAGTCACTCACTATCTTCAAGAAACACATCAAAGATACAAAGATTCATCTCAACACCTGAAACACTACCACCTAAAGCAATTTCTTATGTCTTAGACTTTGTTTTCCTTAAAACCATTCAAATCTGTGGTTTCATGCACTTGTATTTCTACTAGGTAGCTTGTACCTTGTCTGGCAAACTACTGAAACTTGTCATGCAGCACTTATAATATTGTTGACTCCTTATATGGCTTTTTGCTTGTGGTGTGCTCTGCCTCACTTATAAGGCACTTTGGATAAAAGCATCTATCAAATGAATAAATGTTAATGTAAATAAATGATGTTAGACTAGAAGCTTACTTAAAAGGATTCAATACATAACTGAAAAATTCTGACAGCTAAAATAAAGAAGCATCAGAGGTAAATGGACTAAACCTTAATTATTAGTTAATTATGGCCTAACCCTCATAATTGTATTTTAAAAACCTAGGTCCATTTAACTCAAATAATATGCTGGGAATGTAAAGGCACATGTCATGGTGTAATTGTGTGAGGTTAGCTGAAAATAGAATGATATTTGAGTAAAAAAGACATATTACCCAGCATACAATGCCACAGAAAACCTCTCCTGGTAACAAAAGACATGTTAAGGAGTTTTGTTTGAGCTGACATATATGTAGATAGTGTTGGCCTGCACATGTCCTTGCCCAGTGTAAATCTGAACTGTTTTCCAACATTGCATTCAACTGAATAGTGACTAACTTGCATGTCAGTTTTATGACACAATAGCTGTAGGACATGAATGTTCATTAGCAATTAACATATTTCCCAAGCATGGACCTTTGATGTCCAGGTTGTTTTAGTTGCACTGCACTTTTTGCCATATACCCAGTCCTATTGATGCACCATTAATTAAATGCCTGACTAAAGTTCAACCCCGACATCATGTTTTTGGACCACTTGTCAACATTTTTCCCCTTACTTTTTCTCACAACACTTACTGCCTCTCAGAGGTGGCCACAGGTCCTGAGAGACTGCTCAAACTCAGCTGAGCGTTTTCCGCTCCGTTGCATACCGCAAAATATGACAATCCTGAAGCATGACATGCCCTTGAGGTTGGCTCCTTTTAGGAACAGGCTGCCTTGTGTGTCGTTTTTTTTTTTTTTTTTCCTCCTTCCTGTTCTGACAGATTTGGGTTTCATTGTTTCAAAATCCCAGTCAGTCTTAAATGCCCCATGAGTGCCATTTCACACCGCCATCAATCTGCACAGGGTTTCAAAACACTTTTTTTCCTCAAAACTGTAAATCTATAACAGGCACAAATGGCAACATAATGAATCTGTGTTTGCCAACAAGCCCGGCCTCTGTCCGGATTAGCATCGGGAGTGCTTTGATTCCTGTAGAATGTTAAAGGCAGGGTTTGGACCATGTTATGTGCACCATAGGCGGACAGATCGGGGTCTCAGATGAGAACAGACTTTTAATTAAGACCACAGTGATAGTTCGGGAAACAGGAGAGGGCCGCTGTGTCTGACACAGCCCTGCCTGCACATTATTGAAATTCCCCTGGTGGTTTTTTTTCAGCTGATTTACTGATCAGAAGGGAACTGCTGGGAATGCCAGTATCACACTTCAGGGAGGGGTTCGGCTGTCAGCAAGGACATGATCTATTCTGCAACACATGGGGGCTGTGCCGGCGCACCATGCCACGCATGGAGGGCTCACTGTGTGCCTCCTGTTCACTGTGTGGGGGGCCAAACACTCTTAGGCCCAGATTCACTCCAACAGCAATGTGTTTCAATTAAATTCATGAGGGCAAATATAACTATCAGTCCTTAAAAATACATATACACAACATGTTATTCATATCTGAAACTACCTATTGATATTGTGACTATCAAAGCAAAATACTTATCACAAGTTTGTTTTTTTTTTTCCAAAGGTCAGGACAAAGCATGTTATGGTTGAACTAAATCTGGGCCTTCATGTTTAAAACCATGCTTACGCTATTATTTCAAATTACAACTATTATTACTATTATTATTTCTAATATCAGAAGTAACTGTAGCGTTCTGGTTAGTGATATTGCCAGTGCGCTTGCATTAATAAATTCACAGTTAATAATTTATGTGGAACATGCATTTCACAGGTATTTACTCACTCTTTAATCCCTTCCAGTAGTTTAAAATCCAGATTGTCCTCGTCTCGGTCAAAGTAGCCCTTGTTGTCTATTAGAACCAGTCGCCTGGGGTCGTGTTTCCGGTGGACGATGTGGACCAGCTCGATGCTGTCCTGGTCAGCACAGTCCCGGTGCAATCCCAGTTCCACACAAGTGTCCTCCTTACGGGGTCTGAATCCACAACAGTTCCTATCCAGTCGATTGTACACCTAAAGGTGACAGGGGAGCACACGTGTATTATTGTTATTACTATTTTACAATGCTAGTGTTGTTTATTTACTTATCATGAAAAAAACTGTTGACAATGACCACAGGCCACCACTGCTGGTACTTCGGTTTTCTACATGACTTACCTCTATAGTAGTTATTGCAACAGTACACAATCAAATTGCATGGAGCTAATTTAATAATGTTTGTAGTGATCTGTAATAACTGATGGTGATGTATGTATATTTTTTGGTCTTATAAGAAGAATTCCACAATTGTTGTTCCTTCCTATAAAGCTGGATATGCGTAAACAGGAAAATGAGTGACAATTTGCTATATATTAAATTGCATATGCACTATTTTTTGACTTCTTTTTGACCTCTGCCGATTATTTTACTGTGGTACATCATATTTAAATACCAGCAAGTAGTGCGGTCTCCAAAATTTGCACAGAATGTACGAATTTGGTTTCAGTCAGCGCGTAGAAACAGTAATGCTGACCAGGCTGTGCAGTTTTCCAGTTTTCTCACTGAACAGTGTTTGTTCCGTGCCTTTTTCCTGTTTTTCCCTTGTCCGTGACCATTCCAAATGTGTATCCTGTTCCCACACGGAGGCGTTTTCCCTGATGAAGCTGCAGATGAGATCACTCCAATTTCATTACCTTCGACATTCTGAGGGAGTTCCCAAATTACATGCGCCACCCTGTTCTCCGAACACTGATGCGGTGGACATTCAGTGTAACACTCCACAGAATTTAACGCCGCCAGCAACATTATGAAACTCTGCACATTCCTCCTGTTCTTATGCTGGTTTAATCAGTTTTGAATGATAACAACAAGGCATTTATTTAGATGTGTCTTTTGTGCAGTACACAATCATCTCACTATGATACTTATAATATAAATGTCACATCATTTTGACCTTTCCATTCACAGGCAGCTGAATGGCTTATTCACACAGCATGTGTCCAGTCTGGGTCACAAGGACACAACCCATGACATCACAGCTTTTGGGACTAAACCAGCACCCCCAAGTCTCAATCACATAAATGGTCTTACACGTCCCAGGGCGTGCTTTGCTTTGTAAGGCTGGTCATACACAACAGAAGCCCTTACATGTGTGCATTGTGCCATAGCGTGAGTTTACCTGTAACAGGAAGTCAAAGAGAGCCAGTCTGCTCCATTCGTAATGATGGATGCTGGAGCACCCAGACTCTGCCTTGGGTACAACGCCTCTGTGCCAACACTTGTGTTTCAGGGAACGCTGGTAGGAGCCCCAGGTCATTCTGACAGAGGACTGGACCTCATTGTCTGCTGGGGATAGAGAGGGGTCCCACAGAACCACTGGACTGGGCTGACTGTCTGGAAGACAGGATAGTATTTTTTAATCACTTTTTTTTTTAAATAATGTTGAGAGTGCAAGTCCTAATTATCCAGGCATGACAAAAGAATGTGTATACACGCGTGTGTAAAACAGCTTTGATAAACTAAATCAATATAGTTAAAAATATAAAGAAAAAACCTTGCTATGACACCTTTCAATGGTTTTACAATGACAATACAATTAATCAAGACGTGTTGGTCAAATTTGACCATAATGTGTGGAGTCTTTTCCATCCAATTTCTGTACTTGCATGATACTCTACGTGCAAAGTGTTCTGTATCGGAGAGAACGCGTAATACGTTCAATAAAGCTATTTCAAATCAATTACGGTAATGTTGGGGTAATGTTTCCACAAATGTCAGTATCGTGGCCTTGGGCTGTCTAAGGAAACGTTCAAAACAGGCCACAAGGGCAGCTGGGGTGAGTAAGTTTTCCTAACCTCTAGTAACGATCTGACACAAACAAAAAAAGTTACGACATCATATGCTACCGTATACGACCAGTACCCGTTTCTGCGCAGTGTGAATGGGCGTGGAAGTCTTGGACAGGTAGGCGGTGTGATAAATCTAACTACTGGATATCAGCGTAAGAGGGATATATGGCATTGATTAAAAAGGTCCATACCATGAAAGAAGCTGAACTTCCTGCTTGCAGCTGGCACGCTTCTGTTGAGCCCCAAGATCCTATCCAAATGAAAGGCGAACACTTCACTCATGTCCAGAGGTCTTTTGATGAGACCACAACGTCCCTGGCACACGGAATCATCACCCACGTGATCATATTTACCTGGAGAGTTAAGTGGAGCGTCTGTCTGGCTTTCAAAAAGCAATAAATTCCGACGGCCAGTGAACGACACCTCTTTGATCCCGGTAATTTTGCAATCGGCGAGAAAGCGCAGCGCTTCGATGTCGTCTTTGCTGAACCACGGTGGAGCCCTTTCACTATATATTCTGATAGAACTATAATGGGAGTCAGTGTCACTGTTATGTGTGTTAACATTAAGCGAATGATAAACATTTCTTAATGGTCTCGGAGATATCTCACTTTCATATTCCTGTCTAGTTTTCCTTTCGCTTCCATTGTCAGCTTCATTCAGAGTATTTGGTCGGATTCGCTTGTTCTTACTGACAGTCTTCTTCCTTAGTTTTGGTCGTACTGTGCCTCTAATGATCGCTGGTTTTCGGCGCTTGGATTTGAGGGTGATGTACACCACGTTGTATTTTGGAGAAGCAGTGGAAGACACGTCCGCGTTTTGAGCCATTGGAGAGCCGGTCGTATCCTGGAAAGCATTATTAAACTTGGGCGTAAAGATTCCCCTGGTCCGTTTGAACTTGTGCCTGTCCGAAAATCTGTCCTGGGGCAAGACGTGTGCCGCTTGAGAAACGACGTAAAACAAATATATACAACACACACCGGCGATTATCCAGTTCCTCTTGGAGGGAGGGTATCTCCTGATGCACTTTGATAGTATCAGGAAACAAGAGCAAGACCAACGAATTAAGACGTTTTGCACTTCTCCCGAACGAATAATATACATCTCCGGTTAGAGTTTATATGCCAGCATGATGAACTTTTCGCTTCGGGTTTAGACTCCAGTGAGGGTGGTGCGCGACTTCCGAGTCTCATTTCCAACGCTCATCGTTGGTGTTTAGCTGTCGAATGCGCCTGGGCGTCCAGTTGGCAATACCTCCCCGCAGCTTCATTATGGGAAAGAAGGGGGTGTCTTTGTCGTCAAAAAGAATGAACAGAAACAACTGCGCGAACAGCTAGATCAGCTGAGATAACAGTCTCGGAGTGGGACAGGCAAGAATGTCGTCGTCTCTGCTTACATGTCGCTTTAAGAAATGAGCCCATAGTTCGTCTAATGGGCTGTCATCGTTTACTTATATATAAAGCGCAACCTCTCAAAAAAAAAACAGTCCCATCTTTTGTTTCAGAACTTACTTCACACTGCTGACGTATCTAGTACAATATAAGTCAGTAGTAATTATCCTCAGTATGGAATTTATAAATGTGAAATCACATTCTCTTTGGATGAAAATAAATATAATATTTGTGAAATTATAATTTTATTTTAGCGGTTGCCAAAATGTATTAAACTATGATAATTATTTGCATTGAGAGTAAGGAACATTTTAATAATGCGCACATCAATACCGAATCTACCCACAAGGGGACTCGCTTAAACTCGTCAGCGCTGTATTACTTCTAAGTGAACATAACTGAACGTCAGTCATGGTTATTAACGCACAGCATTTTATTTATGAGCGCCCTCTGTTGTTTTTATGTTGTTCTACATTCAAGGCCTTGAACACATTTCGACCAGTCTTTCACCAAAGTATCGCGCCCGTTGAAAGGCTGTTTTACAGCAACCGTTTCTTCGTAACAGCAGGATATGGTCCATTTTCAACAGTAAGTAATGTTGTTAATGACTGGAAGTTGTGGTATTAGTGGTGGTTGTAGTAGAACTTGGTAATATGTAGGCAGTTCTCAGGGATTGGCAAGAGTGTATTCTGCAGAACCATGAGCCTGATGGGTAAAAAAGCCTGAGGTGTTTTTAAGGTGTGTAATAACAGGAAAACGGGAAGCACCACATATTTCCGGAAGCCGTGGGCCCACAGATTAGGCTTAAATATAGGACCTCATGACAATCCCCACATCCAGACAGGATTTCCTGGCATGCATAGCTGGAGAGGTCATAACCACCAAGGCCTGCCTGCATATTTGGCGTTCCTTGGGCAGCTTAGGTTAGACAGAGTCTTGACTTTGAGGGTTTGAATCACAGGGGTCATGTTGCTTTTATGCCATACAGCAAGGTTTGGTGACAGTGTAGCATAGTGGTAAAGAGCAGGGATTGTAACCAAGAGGTTGCTGGTTTGGTTCCCTGCTGGGGAACTGCTGCTGTACCTTTGGGCAAGGCACTTAACCAACAATTGCCTCAGAAAATATCCAGCTGTATAAATGGATAAAACTGAGACCTATACAAGTCACTGTGGCTAAGAGTATCCACTAAATGACAATAATGTAATGTAATGCTGACAAAATATTGTGGCCTGCCTTGATTTTTCAATCCCCCCCCCCAACTGCAGCCACTGGTATTATTCTGCCCCTCCTCACCCATCCACCCACATACCTTCACAGAAATCTGAACAGAATGGCTCCTGCCAAGGTCTGGGCAAATACCAAGCAAATATGAGTCATCCACCTTTTCTGGGGATGCGCTGGATCACTCATTTATCCACGGCTTGGTGAACACAAATCAGTTTGTTCAGTGGTTAGATTAGCCTTGAGCTCCTCAGTGCCATGAATACCACGTGTGCAGCTTAACAGTGAATAAGTGGTGTTTAATCAGTGTATCCAAGATACAAAATGGGATAAACATCTTTCCATAGAGGGTTCAGATCACATGTTTATACCGTTTACTAGCGGTTTGAATTTGATCAGCGTGGTCTGATCATCAGCATTTAAATTGGTGAGGAGCTCTTGGCTGTGATTCGTGACACACAGTGTTCTTAGGAGAAATGCAAACTGCCAGTCACATCAAACATCCTATTTGGAGGGGAGCGGACACACCTCATGTTAGAAGTATAATAAAATGAAGAAAGGGTCATTTAAAATGTCATTTAAAAGGTCATTTAAAAGGGTCATGTTGCTGTTTTTCCCCCAAAGCAAATGCTTAGTATCAGTTAGTGAATAGCTAGGAGCTTGTTCTGAACACCAATAAAACCATTGAAGCTTATGTGTGGTCTGGGAGCAGCACATAAATCATTTAGATAGACTGATAATGCTTGACAATTGGGAACTCATTAGGGTTTATCCTTGAAGTGGTAAAAACAAAACGTTGACTTTATTATAGAAAAAATTCCCTTGGCTGTTGCATAGTAATGTAAGATCTAAACACTAGAGGGCGATAGATGTTACACATTACATCAGATATGATCATTTACATAGACCTAACTACTGCATAAACATGAAAATTAGGAAAGTCCTGTTTCCCTTCAAATGTGCACTGAGCGTAGAAGAGGTGACTCATAAGTTTGAGTGTCTCAGAAAGCATAGAGCAGCAATAAAGTGCCAGCTCTACTACTGAAGAGTGTGTGTGCGTGTGCGTGTGCGTGTGCGTGTGAGCGAGCTCACAAGTGCTTTCTCATCGGCTCAGGGTTGGAGGCTCCGTTTCTGAAGCTCTGCAGCTGAGAGGGTTTCGAGACATCCTTTTCAATTAGCGGCTGATTAAAATGAGGGGCTGCAGGTGGTTTGGCATTCTCTTCTGGAATGACTCAGAGAGTGAAGACAGTGGGTGCAATGACACCCAGCAGCCACCGCGGCTCAGGGGACAGGAAGAGCTTGCCATATCCATCTGTAAAGAGCATCTCCTTGTGGGACGCGCAAGACTCAGATTAATCATACTCTGAATCTTAAATGTCAAATTTTAATTTCCTTTAATGTAAAAAAACAGCTTGTCTACCGAGTAGAAAGTGTGTAAACCAATAAGGAAAACACATCTGCCTATCACATTTATTTATTTATTTATTTATTCATTCATTCATTCTTCATTTTTATTTTCCCCTATTTCCCCACATTTTATCTTCTGACCACCTGCTCACCACCTGTCAAAAATCTTTTGGTGTTGAAATGCTTATGAGATATCATATATAGATATTAAATATTAGATATTATCTGTATTACTTAGCGGTCTGGAAAGCAGAATTATCACTGTAGACCCACCTCTTCAGTCTGTCTCCCAGTCAATCTTGTCTCCTTTACTTATTTGTTCTAGCACTTAAGTCTTTCTTATTGTGTAACACGACAGAACATTATTATTATTGCACTTTGACTGTAGTTAGTATACATTTCTTGTACATCTTAGACTGTATTTAGTATAGCACCAGTGATTTTAGCACTGTGTGATGGATTGAAACGTGCAAATGAACTTATCTGTAAATGTTTAATAGCGGTTTGTACTTTCAAAGTAAAACAATGGATAGCATTTTTCACTGTATTTTCCCCTAAATCTGCTTGTTGCTGGTTCCTGGTAAATCGGTGAAAACCGTCTAATGAACTGACAACAAAACTTTAATTTTGGCAGAAAGCGGCTGTGTGTTCCTTTAGTCTATTACATAATAACCCCAGCTTTACCCGTATAATTACAGCACAGCTTTGTAGAATATCCCAGTTTTTAAACTGCTAGAAAAAAAAGTGATGGGATATGAGAACTGTAATAAATTCAGGAAGGATTTGTTTCTAATCTCATTAAATTCTTGAAGTGCGAATAAATAACGCAGAGATCAGAAAGACCAGCAATAATGAAATGGAAATCTCAATTTGTGGCAATAATCTGACTTTAATTTTCATCCAAAGATGTGGCTCCCTTTTTGGTGCCTGTCTTGGCCTACTTTTATGGGCGTTCACTGGTGTTTCATATCAAAACTCACCACACATTTGGTGGAGCTACACCTTAGACATGAGGGAGTGCTGTGCATTGCTGTAGTTTGTCAGAAGCACCGCAGCCTCGCCACCGTGGTCACGCAGCGTTAGCGCTGTGTCATTGCTCAGCTCATCGCTGTATGAAATGGAGTGAACTGCAGGACCCTCAACACTGCCGTTCAGGTGAGCCAGGAGGCACGTTGGATACGATGGTCACTTGTAACCACTGTCAGAACGTGCATGTCCAGGTATTAGTGGGTCCTCAAAGAGCAGAATGGGCGAGACTGTAGCTTTGGAAACTGAGAGTGGAAGACAGGCTAGCCTAAGGGCAGTCCATCATGACATCTGCCATCTTGAGCAAAGACTTTTAAGACATTAACATTCAATTTGAGAAAGTACTCGACTGTACGTGATCTCGATGCATCAGAAAACCCTGCTTCTCATTGTTACCTGGGGCCCTGGCTCGATATGCCTAACAGATTCACAAATGCACAGACCCCTCTTTCATTGTAAGCTAGCCAACATAATTTTCCTGAAAGAATTCATCTTTAAATTAAACCTGACATTACAGTGGCCTTGAACACTTGTGACACTTTGTTGAAAAATGACCTATATGGCCACCTGGAGCAACATTCAATAAGCAACTGCAAGTTTCACACAGTTCATAGCTTTAAAATCGGACTTGTGGTGAAAACTGATGTGGCTAAGATACGAATTGAATTTACTGACGTGGACTCTACAGCACTGTATTCATCTTTAAGTATGCCTGTGAGTAATAGAGTTGATGAGGTCACATAGGGATCTGGTGGTCAAGCAGAAATTCTGAGTGGATTGAATTCAAATGTGTGTGAATGGAGGCAAAAGGCATGTAATACAAATATGGAAGTCGGTATTTTAATGTAAATATGGTGCCGTTTTCTATCGCCTATTTTAGTAAAGTCTTCGTTCTGACCGGTTGTCACATCCATATTGACCATATTTTCACATTTCTGTCTACTCCTGAAGTGATTATTTTGCCCTTTAAATATTTTTGTTGTGTTATAGACGGAACATAAAATTTATTGGATTCTCCTCAGCGTAATTTTCCTGACAGATGCGTCATCATTGCATTTTCACACTTTGATTGAAACAAATCGTCGCTGATTATTGAACTTGTCGTTCTGTCGAACTTGAAAACTTGCCAGTGCTCTTCGCTGTAATATTTATTCAAGGGCAGCCACGGGTTTTAGAGCGATACGGCATGCCCTTAATTCCTTGATCACCAGTCTGATTTCCGTCCATGAAGCGCACAAAATTGTCTTTTGCGTTGTGAAGGTTTGTTTATGAAATCTCTTGCGAATATGATCGATTGCTCACATGCCAAGCTGAACTGAATGTAGTGGATAAGTGGACTTGCCTTTCATGATAGTCCAGCATCTTCTCAAATACCTGCTCGTAAATGAGTCCGTGTGGGTGATTTCCCCTTCATTAAACTTTATATGGTTGGCAAACAGCTTCTTCCGTGTGTTTTTTTTCTGTCAGGCAGGATCACTGGTAAATTAATTGTACAAGCAGTAGTGCACCATGAAAAAATTAACCACAAGGTGGAGATGTTGGACAAGATTTGCCAAAGGTACGCACAGCCTCGCCAAAACGGTGACCTTTCCCAACGTGTTATAAAAGCATTTTTCTTTTCAATGGTAATCTTCACAAATGACATTTTCAGAGCTTTATTTTGCACAATGATATTATTAGATAAAAAGGAAAGGTTGGTATTATTGTTCATGTGATATTACAATCACTTTTTTATAATGCATGGATTCAAATTGTTTTGCAATGGATTTAAGAGCCTTCAGTCTTACTGCAACAAGCTTTGTTAGCCATGTGCACAAAAAAACAAGATTAAAAGAGACCAATCTATTTAATTACCTCAGTTAAGGCAATGTGAATTGGAGCTAGATTAAAAGCCTCAACTTATCAATGTCAACAAATCCATTTTCTTTCCTTGTTACCAACAGTCATTTAAATTTGAGATATTTATCTGAACTGAATACACAAACCCTTTCCTTTATTAGCACCTTACATTTATAAGGCAAAGTATTGATTGTGCAAAGTTGGTCTATAAAATGCCGTCTGAATGACTACTGTATTCAAATTAAAAATATGAACTTGCACAGATTTGGTTTCCCTGTGACCCCTCAGTCTGACAAAATGAAATTCCAGTGGAAGAACTTCCAATTAATTTTCAGAGCAGAAGATTCTGAGCGGATAATATGATAAAATCATATAAAACACCCTCTCAGCAAGTTATGTATAGCTGTATTCTGCAACAAGGCTATAATGAATAGCAACTGTATAGGACATAGAAAAATGGAAATGAGATCAAATCTTTTGAATATCTGTTTTGGACTGTCCTTCAATTAAGCCCTTGGGTCAGATATCTCCTTTAATTCTCCTTTCCTGTTACCCCACCATGAATTAATATGGAAGAACATTACGCTGCTTTTCCATTAATCTGCTCTGTTTTCAATTGGAATTTACTATCGTCCAGCTCTTAATTAATGGCTTAATTTTCCTAGAGCTTCAAATCCACCACGCTGTGATTGGGTCACTCTTGCTCTGAGGCACAATACCAATAATAAGATTTCACGGGCAATATTATCTTGAGACAAGATAAGATTACAGAGAGAGAACTGATGAGTTCTGTGAGGATTGTAAACCTTCCCTTTATGAGCGATTGACAGCGTTGTGTTGTAGAAACTTTTTGTGTCAACTGCAGCGCCGGGAAATGAATTTTTTAATTAATGTTTATATCTTTAAAACTTTATGCATTTTGATGACTCACTCTGCCAAGTTTGGCAGTCAGCAAAGGAGGATTAGACTCCAATAGTTTATATAACACATCTGATGTGGTGCTTGGGTCATGCAGAATTGTGCTTTGATACCATACATTTACATAAATTTAAGGGACAGAAGCAGCACAAAATTGCTATGGTTTTGCATATTCATTTTATATACACTTTTACTCAAAAGCAGAACAAGCATCCCAAACAAGTATTCTGTTTCACCACTGTATGTTCAGTTAAACACTCATTG
Organism: Megalops cyprinoides; assembly: GCF_013368585.1. Taxonomy (NCBI): domain Eukaryota; kingdom Metazoa; phylum Chordata; class Actinopteri; order Elopiformes; family Megalopidae; genus Megalops; species Megalops cyprinoides. The sequence continues at coordinate 19,848,671 of NC_050600.1, read as the reverse complement.
ACATTTAGCAGACACACTTGTCCAGAGTGACTTACATAGGTTACAGTTTTAACTGTTTATACACCTGGGTATTTACTGAGGCAATTGTGGGTTAAATAGGGTAGAATGAGGGTAGAACAGTAGTTCTCCGGTAGGGAATTGAACCAGCAACTTTTCAGTTTCTAGGCCTGCTCCTTTCCACTACACCACAATACAGCCTCAAATACTTGATATTGAGACAGAGAGAGACTAATGCACATTGATGGGTGGAAAATGATCTTCATAAAAAACACAAGCAATAGAGGCACACAACATGCATTCATATGCAAAACTGCTTTTTATTGCTGCCAGTTACTTCAGAGTCTTATTGATGTAGATGATTATCTAAAAGTAAACACATTATTTCCTCAAATTAGAAGATTTAAAACATAATTCCAACAAACCCCCGTTGCCAAACAAAATGAAAATGTTAATTGTGGGCAATTTCATTATTTTCTGGATAATTTCTGGTTAAATTCAATTATGGTCGACTTGCACCAATTAGCAATCAACAGTAATCTAAAAAAAAACAGCACCCATCAGAAGTTTGTTTAAAACGATTTAGACAAGCTGTCACTTTGTTTCCCTCAGTTTTCATGTTTCATTAGGCTTCGGACTAGTTTCCACGTTTGGCATCTGCGAATGCGGTAATCCCTTGTTATTCATGGTTTTGGATTTGCGCTTTTAAGTGTTTGTGCTTGGCGAGGCTTCCCCCCGTTCCTGGCTGCCGGCGCGGCAGAGATACAAAGCGAAGATTAGCGCGCCGCTTCCATTGCATTCCTCTGCGTGTCCGGTAGGACACAGTCCCGCCACAGAATGAGTTCCACGTCATTCACGGTCTTGTGTTTGCTTACTGCATTACTGTATCCTAATTAAAGGAAATTTCAGAAGGCCCACCCGCAGTTCCTGCAGTTTGTACCAATTTACCCCCTTTCCTCTAAATGTAAGTTTAATAAAATGATGTGCATGCGCGTGGTTCTGGCATCATATGAAAACACACTTGTGGGACAAAGAGGAATTCTTCTGAATCAGCCTCCTTTAAGATTTTGTTTTATTTTTGTACCTTAAGTGCATATCTTGCTTAATTGTGTTGCTAGGGACTATCTAAGGCATTCAATCAAAGGAAAAAAAACAGCAGTTGCTGCAAAAAAGTTGACTAGATGTGCTTTCCAACTACAGCATATTTTTTATACTGTATCTAATGAGACAAATCCATGTGGCCTAATGACAAAACACTCGAGCAAGTTGTATTCTGTCACGAAGCGCTGGGACGATGGGAAATGTCATCTACTTCAAGCTTCATTTCCGAGGATAAGTGCAAGAGAGAGTTTCTATCACTGTGGCTTCTTCAGTTACATGAAAAATGCAATGAAATCATGGAACTGAGCCTGATAAACATTGCCCATTCTTATCGTGCTGTAGTCGTTTCAACACAATGTAAAGGCGTTTTTGATAGCAGTTGTGCCAAGATGCTAAGCTGCATAAAGTTTCCTCATATGCAGCTGAATATTTAGACAGCAATTCATTATTGAGGAACAAGACAGTAAAAAGGCATCTTTATCTCACCAGGAGAGAGAATATTGTTGAATTGTCATATTTATGGTGAGTACGTAGAATGCATCCTTCATGAATAACAAGGAACTGCTGAAGTATAAACTCACAAATGAAAAAGAAATGTCATTTGCAAGTATTATTTGTATACAGTACCAGATGGTCCAAAGGGGTCAATGTTGTATGTACAGTTAAGAAAATTGACCTTTAACATTGCTGGAATGAGTCTAAGGTCAGGTATACCTGCAGAAATTAAACGAAAATGCAGAATGAATGTCCCGTAACTGATGCAGTATCTAAACCTGTCTCTGGCCAGTTAGAAGATGGAATGGTATTCCTTTTTCAGAAGATTTAAAGCACTGTCATATTCTGCTTTCCACTTCTACCCTTCCCTCTCCTGATGTATCACCTGGGTGCAAGACAAGGTATGAAAAATTGAGTTGCAGTTTTCGATCAAAATGGTTAAAGGCAATCATTTCTGACCTAGAAATGTGTGCCATATTTCAGTATTGAATTACAATCCGTAACATGCAAATACTTAGCTATGAATCTTTCCTGCATGAGATAAGTTTACTTTTTAATAAAAGAAATCAGATCACTGAAGGCAGGTCAATTATTTCACTATAAAATGGGGATGGCCAAAATTTCCAAAATGAAGGAATCAGAGCCAAGATCATGCGTTGCACATCCTCTCCTGGATACGGATGTTCAATTTAGGCCATGTGGTTCCCTAAGTAATTACAAACATTTTCGGAAACCCTCTAATTTGTTTTATGATACCATAAAGCATCCTAATGTACTAGCAATCACCTTTTTCCCCACATAACCTTTTACCAGTACTGTAAAAAGTAATGGGGAAAGCAAGAGAGTGTGGAACTGTTGAGGTGCAGTCAGTAGGCAGTACTGTGATGTTTACCATATGTGACCTGTGATTGGCCACATATCAGCTGTTCTGACAGCTTCCAGCCCAGGTTGGGCATGGTACCCTATTGCAAATCTACCTCCTTCATTGCCTAGCAATCAGATGCCTCTGTTTTTACGTAAACCCCAGCCTCTCTCATTGGAGAGAACCTGTGTCTTCCTTTGCAACACCTGCTTAGTCTGCAATTGTGCACCTGCATTTAAGCATTGTGGCTCAAGGCTGCTTTGTCTCAGTCTTTAAGCCAAGAGGCATGAAATTAAACAGGTCCACTTGCTGTAATGAGTCCGGTCTTCACACTTCTGAGCACCTTGATTTCCAGGTCCTGAATGCGCATTTCAGGCTTGACCAAATGGCATTACTCACAGGTGTATGATGGAAAACCTTATTATTCTGCAAAGGCAAGATAATCCATGTTAAATGATGAATGGGGGTGTGTTACAAAGCAATATTCTGTGAAATCCTCCACTCCTGCCTCAAAGGAGTGAGAGAGGGGATCTAAAATGTTTCAGATATCTTTGTCAGGTGAAGTAATAATCCAAAATGTATATAATATGATATCCAGGGTATATCCAGAGTATTATTCCCACCCTACTGTTTGTAATGGACATGCTCATTTTTTTAGGTGTCCAGAAAAGAAGTTGTTGAACATCTATTCAAAATCACAAAAAGTTTTCGAACCAAACTTCGTTGTCCGTCATCCATTATACCTAAAATCAAAGCACTCACCACTCAAACACGTACAAAGAGATGGCACCATTAGTCATTCATGGCATTCATTTCAGAGAGTTAAGTTAGCCCAATACCGGTGGAAATGAAGAATGGGTCACATTAAGGTGAGGCGGCTGACATCAATCGAGTGGAAAAGTTGTGAAACGCGGTTTGGGGGGGGGGACTGAGAAGATCGGTTGAAGAGGGTATGAATAATGAGGGTTAAAAGGTGTTCTGTGGCGGGGAAAAAAACAGCAGATTGAAAGCATACGGAAAGAACCGAGGAACCTGGCCACGCCCATTCAGACACGGGTAAACGCTCGGCGATGTCACTGAAGGACAGAGGGAGGAGAGGAGTGACGCTGCTTAACAACGGGAACGGACGAGGGAGCGCACAGAGGCCATCGGAAACATGCGTGAGACGGCGAGCGTGCGGCGCATGAGTAATGTGCTTTACCATAAGAGATACTCTCTGTGAGCACCCGCCTCAAAGCAGTGTGTAATTCGTACCTGCGATTACCCACGGTGTGATTCATGCCTAATTGTGTGAGGCACAATAAAACATTTAATGATCAGTAATGTCAATGTTACTTATTAAATACAGCTTCCATATTGATTAAGAAATGGAGCAGTGCAAAGAACATGATGTTGGTATGTTCTCAAACTTAATGAAGTATGTACGTCTACAGAAGAGGTCTGCGGAAGCACTTCAGCTGGTAAATACACACCTACTTACCAATGGATTACATTTGCATTTATATCCTGCCTTTCAAGGCTGTTAAAGCCCTATACAGGGAAGGAGAGGGACTCACCTAACCCACCACCAATTTGTAGCACCCACTTGGGTCATACATAGCAGACGTTTTTGCACCAGAAACCCTGCCCCACATCAGCTGAGGGGGAAAGGGGGGGTGATTATTTGGCCAGTTAGATGGCCAGGCTGAAAGAGCCTGATTGGGAATTTATCTGGCACGTCAGGGAAGCCCGGATTCTTTGCCAGAAGTGCCATGGGAGCTTTAATAACCACATAGAGTCAGGACCTTGGTTTATCCTCTCATCCAAAAGAGGGTGGCTCCTACCACACACTGTCCCCATCACTGCACTAGGGCATTGGTCTCCTGTTGGGTCCAGGGGGAAGTCTTTCCCCTGCTAGCTCACCAACATCACTTCCAGCAGCAAACTGTTTTTTGGCCGAGGGTCTCCTACTAACCAAGTCCAATCTTGCTTGCTTGGTATTGGCCACCCACTGTGTTATGGAATGGTGGCGAATACCCCCTATATCTATGCAGCACCTAGAGCTAGACCCATCTTGGGGTTTCCTGCAGAAATAACCACAGTGACTCAGGTCTGATTCATTGCAAATATCAGCATCTTTGGCATCTAATCCCTTTTAAACTTTGCAGAATTTGCAAACAATCTCAGAGAGCTATGCATAAATGCCCATGCACATAAACCTGGAGGATTTTTTTTCTTCCTTATCTTGTTATTTTCATGCTGCATCACGTCATGAATAATACCTCAGGCCCTCAATTTACACTTCTCACAATTCTTTTCACAATTCTCTGCCCATATTAAGCCAATTGCGACATCCACTCTTTACAGCTCAATGCAAGTCAATTTCAAAAAATATGATGGCCATGCCATTTATGCTTGACTAGCTGGCTAACTAACTTACTAAGACCCTAAGAATAGTACTAATTTTAGTTACATATCCACAAAAGCTGGCAAAACATTTCCTAAATACTGTAGCGAACACTACCACACTGCTGTTAGCAGTAGAGTTTTGTCAACCATTACAATGTAGACAGCAAAACTAGTCCTCGATCAGTATCTACAGATAACTTCTGCCTAGAGCTGTGTAAAACCAATCAACAATTGCTTAACAGAAACGTTGACTAAGTTATTGTTTAGTAGCTAACTTGATACATAGTGCCAACAACCACACTAACAAACATATCAGGATAGTATCATTCTAATCAATAGCATAGAGCGCAACAATACATTACATTTACATTTATTTATTTAGCAGACGCTTTTATCCAAAGCGACTTACAAAAGTGCATACAGCAAGTATAGCGACAGTACGGGGACAGGATGTGTACAGTTCCACAATGAGACAGTTCTCAGCTGAGAGCAGCGTCTGTTTGAGGACACAGTACTATTAGATTTGTACAATTACAGCCTATAGGGCAACTAATACGATACACTTTCAAACGGCGGACTTCGACAACTTCAAACGGCGCAATGACCGTCGGGGTAAAGGCGGCAACAAGACAATAAATGACCAACATGAAATGGTGTTTTCAGCATATGAAGACACCAAGGTATTCATACATATTAAGTACATATTCTCTGTAAGCCAGAAGAAACACTGCAGAAATAGGTCCGGGGGTAAAAAATTATTACATAAAAACGTCTCACCATCTGACGAATGTCTTCATGTGTCACAACCAAGTCTTCTACCGAAAACTGTAAGGTTGCGAGATATCTTCTTTACTAAAGAAACATATTACTTAGTATATGGTAGATGTGATGTCTATGCTGCAGTGCAAGTTACATGTAGCTTCACATAGTTACCTTTCAAAGTTCCAACTTGGATTATATCATTAGATGATTTTCTGTACTCTGTTTGACTCTCATGTGAAAGTATCACCTGCCAATCTGTAACAGAATAATACATCTTTTCTATTCATGTCACGTAGAATAGTTGAAAAAATTATCCTCTAGAACATACTTCATTCTCTCTAAAATGGTAAGATGGAAAAAAACAGCACCAACCAAGCTACACAAAAGAATTGAGAAAAAATAGCTGGTCTTTGGAGTTTGTCACATTTATGTGAGGTAATGTGGCAGAGATTGATTACTGTAGCTGTTTTTAATGATAGACCTATTTTGCTGAAAGTGTTTTGTGTGTGTGTGTGTGTGTGTGTGTGTGTGTGTATTGATAAAATTTACTGTATCAGTGTTACAAAACTGTACCAGTTTTCCTTACACACTAACTTGTGTGGTTCAGTGCAATAAGGAGCATTACAAACCTTTAGAATAAAAGAGTAATCATTACCTCAATCTTATATTTACACGTAAAAGGTTGCTTCTCATCAATACCCACAGACACAGATCTGTAATCCAATGTAGGGATAACAGTTTGTCAGTCTATTCGGTCTATATTAAAAAAGTAAAAACAACTTTGTTGATATGCACTGCTTTCAGTTGTAAGAGTTGAGAAAGTACAAAGCCAAAACCCAGACAAAAATATTATTGAACAGCGAGTTTCAGATTCTGTACGGCTTTCCAGTCGGCAGTGAAAACAAATATCTGAGTAATGCACCAGATTCTTCTGGTCTTGTTTGTCTACGACACGGAGGCCTTTATTGTGTTTCTTTAACTGTGCTTTCTCTGAAGAGCCAACCAAGAGAAATGTTACCCACAAATTCATTTTCATGATTCATCCTCCACCAATACATCGACGTAGAGCTCTTTCCAATTTGCTATTTCCTTTCATATCTGATCTGAAACAAAGCATATGATTTTCCCGTGGCAAAATTCTGAGTAATAGCAAAGAGCTTCAAAGGTTATTACAGCCACATAAAAAGCAAGTACACACAATGCAGCCTATGCTTTCATAAAATGTGGCTTTGTAGATAAAAAGAAACTGCACAAAATTAATATAAAAGGTTACTGTTCCAATCAGGAGAGCTCAGCAAGTCACAGCTGTGGCAAAAAGGCACAGGAACCATTCACTTACAATCTAAATACTTTCTTGGAAAAGCAACAATGCATTGCATTCAGTGGGCTGTGTTTCAAACTTGAGAACCAGACAACGCAAGTAAGATAACCTATTTCATGTTCTTCAGTCCCGTTCTATAGTAAACTGACACGTTTTAAAGCAGACAGCCTGCAGTCCCTTCACACATGCCCTTTTGCTTTGGAAAATTAACTTAAACCTAAACAATCTGTGCTGAGTCAGTGAAGGCCACAAAGACAAAGCAATGAGGCCCACACATATTTTAGCTTGGACGCACATCTTGATCATTTCATTGGTGATAAATAACACATACTCATCCTGCATAATTTCACCAGGTGCAAGGATTAGAAATACTGTATGTTCATAAATCAAATTTGGGGAAGTATTGGTCTGGAACCATATCCGCATTTGATCCACCCGAAAGCTGCATATAACAAATTGATATTTAGTTTTCAAACTTACTGAAATGACAGAATTTTTTTAAAGATGCACTTTTATGGCAGTGAAGTGTTCAAAAAGCATTTTTGCAGTCGTCTGCAACTCCGCCATCTTAGGAAAGTTCAAAAGTGAATTTATTCTGGCAGGGTAGGCACAAATACAAAGAGTAGAATGCCAACGGTGTGCAAATGAAGACAGCAAACTGCATCTGAGTGCTGACAGGCACACATATGAAAGGTAAGTATGACCTTGCAGAGTGATTGCAGATTAATACAGCATTAGCTTTTCAAGTATTAGCTTGCATTGATCTTCTCTGCGCAATTATGCTTTAGGAATTCCTTTAATGTGACTGTAATATTCCATACACATGTTAAGTAATATTGACAGGGTAAATTCCATTATGCCCCACAGCCGCCACCTCATCAGATAAATTTACAGCTCTCTTTATGAGGCAAAATCAGGAATTACAATCTATGCAAAGGATACTGCAAATCTGGTTAGTTTCTACATAGTTTATGAGGGGGAAATCTTGTATCTATATGTGTGTGCGTGTGCATGTGCGTGTGCATGAGAGACAAATCACTTTGGTTTCAGTATTTACTTAAAAGTATATATTGACAAAATATATTAAAATGTATTATTTAATCAAATTCTGTTCAATAAATAATAATAATTGAATAGCTTATCAAGGTCACGGACAAATTTGTAGCACTCCAAGCAGTATATGGTACAAACATTTTCACACTTCTTTGCATTAGTGACCACAAAAACTTGCAATAATTCCGGCTGAGCCTGAATGTTATGACTAGTACAACTAAGCAGAAGGTATGAAGCCTTTTGGGGGCAGAGTCCAGGAATACTTAATAGTGCATCAATTGACAAATCGAGTAATTGACAAATCGACCAATCGGCACCAGTCATTTCTACAGCTGACACATTCAGACGGGTTGAAGGGGACAAGGGAAATCCTCTATGCAACATCAGCATACCTGATCAAGGGATACCCACAATCCCAAACTGCCACAGAGACACCTGGACACTGAAGCTTTCAGATCAGCCAGTTGATAATCGAACGCCTTTCTTATTTCCACTTAATAAGCTTGAGACAAGTTTGTTGCCTCACTTAATTTATTAGCTCAGTTTGTTGTTTCCAACTGCATGGTGGTTCACATCAATCTCCCTGTATAATGCTGCATTTTTTTCCTGCAGACAGTGCAGAAAACTTTCATTGTTCTGTCATGGGACAAATGGATGTAAGTGTATGCTTTTTTCTACATCCGGGTCTTTTTTGGTGGCTCTGCCTCAGGTTGTACATGTGTCTGTAGAGATAATAAAGGCAACTAGTTATCCTTCTTCATTTGTAGCAATATCAGAACTAACCTTATGTGCAACATACAGCATGAGTACCTCGTGGTGGTTTGAATTTTTATTAATAGCATGGCTGCATGAATAAACAAACTTTACCAGGTAGGGTCACTTGAGAACAGGTTCTCATTTACATTCATGACCAAGAAGATTCAACCTCAAATATGACACATTCACTGATCATATTCCTGATGGGACCCATGGGATAAAATCAGGACTGTGCCAATTGTATGGGGACTTCCACTTACCCTATTGTATATACAGTATATATACACTTATATGCACGTTCTGAGGATCATTCACTGGAGGGAAATGTTGCATGCAACTTCACCACATGAAGCTGACAGAGAGAAAACCATTCTCGTGTCTTCATTATGCTAACACAACACATTAAAATCACACACATGCATATCTGTGCACACATGTATGAACACATGCACACACAAACACACACACATACACACGCACACACACACACACATACATGCACACACACGCGTGCACACGCACACACATAACCAGTTAATATTTAATGGTCACACTGCCTTGGCCCTGGACATGTTGTCAGCCTACCAGATGAAGGGGGGATCACTGGCTTGCAGGTGGTGTTTGAGGATGAAGCCCACGGATCACATGAAGAAATCTCGTTGGGAAAGGAGTCTGAAATACTGTCAGAATTGCAAGAAGGGAAGAGATTAGTTGGCGATTCTTCTTTCTCTTCTCATGTTCCATGCTGTGAGGTGCCTATATTTAGCACGCCTGTTCCGAGCTTCCTTTCTGTCCAAGGACTTCACATCATTAGGCTGATAACACGTTATGTATAGCTCGCTCAATTTGAAGTCTTGATTGGACACCCTATAAGGCTAACATATGCAATCGTTTCAATCTTTTAGGATTTATTTAATTATATATCACCAGTAGCTGTGCGTCCTGAACACACACCCAGCATGTAATTCTCACTTGTCAAACACATTTAAAAAAAAAAAAAAAAAAAGCTGTACGTACTGCGATGATTTGAATTATGCATTGCAATTTATGATCTGAGCTCATGCCATGCCATTTCATTCCCTGCAACTTCCCCGAACTTCATACTTTTATACTGTGCATTTCAACATGGCCTTAACATTCCTGAGAGTGCCTGTGGTACGACACCCCTGCTGGCTGAAGCGATGTTGACACGAGATTTGCCTGGTTACCTGAGAAACTCTGAGTTCAGCCATTTTAACTTTTAACCAGCTTAGTACAGTGTGAAATGACACCCTAGGTGATTTTCATCGATAAACATCCCAGAGAAATATTGTACGTTGGAGAGTTTTGTCTGAAAGACGGCAGTGTTCCGGGCCTTTTTGCATTATTTGTGAAGAAAATTTGCATTACCGATTCTGTAAAATAAACATATTAGTGATGCAAAATATTATTATTCAAACTAACTTCTGTGTAGTATTGAATAAGAACTCAGTGGAAGGTCTCTTACATATTGACGTTTTTGTAGGTCTGTATCACAAGTAAAAAATGTCCCCATTTCCATGTAACTTGTCAAAATTTCAGAATAACATTTTCAAGTTCATATGAGGATCACTGTTTATGTCATGACACATTTACAAAAAGATTCCCATTTATATGCTCTAAACATGTTTTGACAGACCTACACCTACTGTAAAATCCATCTGCATTGATCTTTTAGGATTCTTTGCACTTTGCAAGCTGTAAAATGTTGACTTCATTTAATGTTTTTTGTAGGCTGCTGTGAATAATGCACTATATTGAGATTTTTCATTCTGTTTGTTCTCAGTTTGGTACTTTTTTCATTGCGTTGTAAATAACATGACTCCCTGAGAGAATTCTGCAGCAAACAAAAGCGCCCAACGATAGAGCACCTTCAGAACAAAGAAGACACTCCCTAAAAACTGTAGAGCTCGGCAGCAACCCATAAATGTATGTAGCCTTCAGTTCTGGCTTACCAAGATTCTGAGAATTGTTCACTTTCAATAGCCCAAATGGAATATAAATTCAGAGCTTGTCAAGGTTAGCATTTAGAGCTGTTAACATGTAGCCTTTTTTTCTGTCTTACTTTCTTTCAGGTGCTGTAGGTGAACAGATAAAAATACAATCCCCCTGTAAATATAAAAGATGGAAATCACTGTAGTTACTGAGAGGAAGAAACCATGCAATTTCATTGCAGTCAAGTGGTTTTGCTCAGGATTAATAAATATATTTCATACTTCCCAACAGCTCTTACAATCCCATATATACATTAAGTTTCAATTTATGAAAGATAACAAGCTTCAGCACAGCGTACCAAGCATAATTTTGCAGCATTATGTTGGACTCAACCAAATCATACCCTTGAGGCAACACTGGAGAATGTTGCGGAACACATTATTTCCATACTCGTTCACTTCTCTTTCTACAACACTGCTGGAAGTATGTGATTTAGTGGTGGTGAAGGTATTTCAGTATCTCTGCCTTTTGTTTTCTCAAATAAACAGTGACTATTTCACCAATATTGAACAACCTGTGGTTAATATGAACTTCATCAAAGCTGTTGGAAGCTGCAGTTAAGACCTATGTGCTCTGATTTTTGACTAGTTTGCATTTTTTTCCCCATTATTCAAGATAAATCCATGCAGTTTTCCATTCAGTTTTTTCAACTGAAGCTTTATCCTTACCCAAGGCAAATTGCATTTAAGGGTCTGAGAGCTTATAAATAGTTTAATTAAACAGTTAAGTAGTTTAGTTGAAGAGTTGTTTCACAATTTCCAGCAACGACAAATGTATTAGGGTATACTGGTATTCTAGTTCTATGCATGGAAAGACGACCCCTGACCCATGCACTGGCATGAAATGCTCATATAATGGTAAGGGAGCAGGCACCCTGATTGACCTGTCACTGTCAGCCCTTACCTTAAACTCATTAAACAATTATTATCATCCCCACTTGCTTCTTGCACCATATATTCCGAGGCCACTTGTCACTGTTAAAATGCGAAAATTGAGCCGGATGTGCTTTTCTGAGAACAGCGCCTGTGTCTGTGCAGGAAACCTGTGATCCGGGTGCCAAAATAAGGCCCTCCATGCTCCATTCATTATTCAGACACTTTTGTTCCAGAAAAGAAGCGAAAGGGAACCAACAATGCTGGATTTTTCACTGTGCAATAAAAGTGGGTCAAACACCTTTGATTAAACATGAATAATAGTCACAATTAATGAATGAATTTGTTGATAAATGAATAATGTCATCGCTATAAAAATCTATTTAAATTCACAGTCAGCCCCATTTGGTCCACACTATCTGGCAGTTTTTACACTATTTACAGCTACATACCACAGCCTCTTAGCAGCTCAACTCTACTGTATCATATCCAACAACACCCAAGAACACCTTCAGTATCTATTCCTGCAAATTTATTCAGCTGGGATGGGACTGTACTTGGACACCAGCTCTAACCCCTGACCCCCCCCCCCCCTTTTGTATGTATGTAAATTCTGTTACCAAGCCAGGGACTGTAATATTGTACCAACTGGATGAGATCCCTACCCTGAGAATAGCCAATCAAGATTAAGACAAGGAAGTTAGGGAGTCTCCTCTATTTGTTGATGCTCAGAAGAAAGCAGGATATATCAAGACAGATACATCAGAAAAAATAGCTTTAAAAACATTTAAAACAGTAAACATTTCAAATAAAATCAAACAGTTACAGCCATTTCCTTAACTAACAACATTGGTTGTAATACATCTCATTATTATTCAGTTGTAAATATAGTTATATACAGAAGCTATATGATTTGTTATTTTTGGAACCAAAGGAAAGGTGCTCCAAAGCTAGGATCCAAAAATTACCTGGGTGTGACTTCACTGTTTAATGTCATAACTGTTGACGATCATGAGAAAATAACTGTTTCTCACTCTTTGTCCTCCTCGTCATTCACTTTTAAAAAAATGGGTTTTGTAAATTTCATGCCAAACACAGAACGCACATCTTTAATGCAGTGAGGTCCAGTCCATGATAATGCTAAAGCCTATGGACCTAATTAGAGGGCGTGTATATTTTAACAGTAAACTATACATCTGACCGTTTGCTTCATGATCATATACTGATATGCAAAATTGCTATCTGAGTTCATTAGGCAATGTCTTGGTAAAAGATAAGTGTCAAAAATCTAAATGGGAAATGCCCTCAATTAATAACTAAATTTAAATGCATAATTTAACACTTTAACATTTTTTCATTACATTGTATACATTAATATTCTATCATATTATTGAGAATTACATTTGTGCTTTTACATACAATGTAAACAATAGGTACTTTTAATGCATACTGATGCCCCCATGAACATTAATTATGCTGGTAGCTGAGCTTTCCAAATGATTTTGGAAACTTTCAAACACGAGCCGCACTTCTCAAAGACAGGGCTGTCATGCTGTAGAACAGCAAGAATTATGGCTGAACTCTCTTTCCCGCCATTTTCTCTTACACTGTGTCACTGACAGAGAGAAAAACAGATCTCATGCTCCAAAGATAAGCCTGCCTCAGTGAGCAAGAAATTTAGAAAGACCTTTTTCAGGGGATTTCACCTGAGCCAAATAAAAGCTAAACATTTGACGAAGCTCTGGATTATCCCATGCTAAGTCACAGCAAACCGATGGCAAAATGGTCATTGTAATTTTCCCGCTGTTTCTGTTGCCTCCTTCCTTCTCTGCCTTTGGCAAAACTGATTTTTTTTTTAATGTCAAATTCTTATGTATGCTCATATTTCATAAACTGTTCCTTCCTGAGCCATGAGTGGATTTTTTTTCATACTGTATTTGGACTTCTTTTGTGTTGCCAAAATGAATATTTTTAATTTTTAAGTCAAATAAAATCTTTTCCTGTGAAAGGCTATAATAGAAACAGGCCCACAAATCTTTTTTTTCTGCAACATGCCCAATTGTATAACCCAGTCAGATCTTTTAACCACAGCAGATAGTAGCAAATATAATGATTTGTAGATCAATTATAGGTGAGGTGCATTCAGTAAAGTGGTGTCTCTGTGTGTCTCAGGGAAAGATTGTATGAGCATGACTTGTTCTTTCAGGAGTTAGTCAGCATAGCAGCTGTTAAGAAATATTCAACGGAATTTGGAATAGCTTTGGTGGGAGGTATGCAATATCTTATATATAATAATATTCTATCATTACAGCTTTCCAAAATCTGCATTTGTGACTAAATTTTTAATATTTTGTATGTGCCTTGTCTGCTGATGTGTAAAGACAAATTGTAAATTGTGTTTTGGTGTTGTACATCATTACTTTTAATGACGGGAAAGTGTTATTTTATTACTTTAGTGTCTTTATTTGAGGATTCTTCTAAGACTTTTTGAAAATGTGTACATTTAAAATACTAATGCTTTATATATCATAGGTATCATTGTATTTTTACTCTTTTGCATAATTTGTTTTTTTAACATATTTAAATTTCTTCACATGCTTAACAGACCCTAAATAGAACTATGTATAAAAGCATTCCCTTGTGTCTCAGATGAAGCAGACACATTGGTTTACCTGGTGTACTGCACTTGCTAAAAGAATAAAAAATAATGCCTAAGGTCAATCCTTAGTTTGTGTCTTTTTGTCAGATAGAGCTCAGACAACTTCAGTCATTGAAAAAAAATCCGGACACAATTAAGAACGTATTAATTGTTCAGCAAATGTTGAACACCTATTGTAAACAAGAGCTGCATCATTTTTGCCACTGCGAGGAATACCTTCACTTTGTGCTACTCTAATACCATCATAATCCTACAGACAGGGATAGAGCCCATTGTAACTAAGTTCAAAGGCTTTCTGTGCCCAGTTTCCTTTCAAATAAATTGGAATCCCCAGCTGGAATAGGACACATTTTCAGTTACATATGAATGAGATCACCATAAAATAATTTGGATCCGTATAGCCTCAGTTTAAATCAGGCATCATTGTGTCGCCCATGACTGAAATCCTGTGGATATGCCTTAATGCCAAAAAAGTAGCGTTAAGGGCAACATGAAACTGGTCATCACTTGCAACATTGATCTAAGTGTCCTTTTAGAATAACACACAGGCGATTCATGTGTGATGCAAAGATACCCCTTGGAAACTGATATTGATTCTCAGTGTTCCATGCCTTTCAAACAATGAGATGGGATTCAGTCATTCTGCCTCTGGCATTTTACTTTCTGTCATAATCCTAGCTCTGTAAATAGCCTCTTTCCAAAGTACAAGCACAAAAGGACCCAGAAATATACTAGTGTTCATGCTCTAATTTGCACAATTTCTTCAAGATTATAGGCTGGTTTTGAGAAGTTACACCTAAGTGTGGTGCCAAAACTGCAACTTCCCTCTCTCAAAATGGTAATTGCAACATGGCATGAGTGATCTGCTTTACACCACTTTATCACAATACAAGCCAAGACCAAAGAAGCAAGACCAAGAAGAGTCTTGACATCCACATGTAACGTGTGTGTGTGTGTGTGTGTGTGTGTGTGTGTGTGTGTGTGTGTGTGTGTGTGTGTGTGCGTGTGTGTGTGTGTGTGTGTGTGTGTGTGTGTGTGTGTGTGTGTGTGTGTGTGTGTGTGTGTGTGTGTGTGTGTGTGTGTGTGTGTGTTTGTGTTTGTGTGTGTGGGGCACAGTGTAGCATAAGGGTGGTGGTGTAGCATAGTGGTTAAGGAGCAAGACTCATAACCAAATGATTACCGGTTCAATTCCCCACAGGGGCACTGCTGCTGTACCCTTGGGCAGAGTACTTAACCCACAAATTTAACAGTAAATATCCAGCTACATAAATGAGTAACATTATAAAAAAAGACCTGTAATTGATGTATGTCACTCCGGATAAGAGCATCTGCTAAATGCCAATAATGTAAATTAATGTAATGTAATAATGTGTGCCTGTATGGGAGAGATCAGTGTGCACAAAAGACCAATATAAATGGTATCATCACCCTTAGCTACAAGACAAGAGTGTGATTTGTGTGCCATGTGGGGGAGCTGGGTCCTTATTTATAAAGCTGTCATAGAAATAAATTTCACATTGAATAGATGCATACTATTTATCAAAGCGTCATGCTACTCACAAAGGGCAGGATTTTAAGAAATAGCTGTCGAGAGATCATAGCTTTAAGTCAAACTGCTTGTGCTTGAGTGATTAAATTCACATAAACATATCCCTTATTAGTCATACCTGTTTCATGCGTCTTTTTCAAGGTCAAGTGGTCATGAAGTCACCCAGCAAATTAGAAAAAAAAACTTTGTCGCGACAGAGAAAAAATGTCCCAGAGGTGAAAACATTTCTTATTTGGTTCATCTATTAAAGGCTTTTCAGCAAAAGCAAGAATGCAAATTTTTCAGCTATTTAGAATTGCTCAATGTTGCATGTTCCTCAGAAAATCCTCACAATTACTGAAATGATCAAGAGATGGCTCAAGGGATGGCACTAAAGAAGGAATAATAACTCACAAATGGGACATATCTGTCATTGTTAGAGTGCAGGGAGTCCAAGCCCTAACCCCTCTGGACCAAAGAAATTACCAGGATCACTGGGGGATCACTGCATTCTCTGAGCAAATATGAGAGGAGACAGTAACTGTGTGGCTTACTTCTTCTAGAATACTCTAGACACCAATGTAGCTCAATGAAATATGTATGATAGTTAACCGGAATATACAGTTATTACTGTTTGCAAGTTAACTCACCAATCGCTGACAGCTCTGCCTTGCAGGAGTGTCCAGTCTCTCAATCTCTCATGTAGCTATATGGCAGCCACATTCAGCATCCGGGGCCCAGAATCAGAAACAAACTGCACATTGATGGAGTAATCGTTTTTTCTAATGACACTCAGCAACAGAATTCATTGCTGATGGTGCTCAAAGATGGGGCCCAGATTGCCACATGAATGTAGCCTATAGCCTACGTTGTGTGAAGCCCTGGCCAGGTCATACAGCCCCATCTAAGGACTGAATTATGGTCCAAATTTGCATGCACATGGCACTGCCCTCTGAGAGCTGAAGACCCGTCATACTTATTTGGGTTTTCACAGTAGGGTAAGTGGTGGTGTGTACTATCCGCCAAAATGGTTAATTATGACAAGTTTTTCCTGTTGGTCAATTTGCATCTCAGCCATGATAATATTCATTATTAATTGATCATCAAACGTGCAGATATTGCAGTCACTGGAATAGGAACTGCATAGCCCTTAGCATTGCTTCAAAATCTGGGACGTGCGTGGCAGTGCAATCCCATATGTGGCCGGCTGTTATGGACGCATTACAGCATTTTGTTCATGCAACAGTTGCGGTCACACTGACCACAAGAATCAGGGAATGGCATAAAATCAAGCTAGAAACCTTTGGGAAGCCTACAAGCCTTCTTCCTTACCACCGCACCACACTACTGCCTATTTTTCCATTTTGTCTATCTCTAAAGAGGAGAAGTCAACCCAGTGCGGTAACATGGGGCTGTGGATCCAAAACAACCTGGTGAGCCATTCATCACTTTCAGAAAAAAAAAAAAAAACAAGCAGTAAGATGAATTATTATTATTATTTATTCATGCTCTACTACAGTTCTCTAGCAATGCTAGATTTTTTTTTTTTTTTTTTCAAAACAGAGCTGTACGTAGACATACATTCCATTAATAATGGACACAGGCATTACTGTTTGGCTTTGCACAAGCTCCTTCGGCAGTGGTCATACAGGCCCTTTATTCATTGATTTTGCTCAGGCTGGCTTACAGTGCAGCAGTCCCTGTTAGTAAGGTCTCAGAGCTGTCACGGCCCATCCCCCTGGTTATTTTCTCACTGCAACACCACACCTGGTGTGTTGTTAGATTCAGCAAAAGGTGATGTTTAGAGTGATGCCTCTGGGAGGAAGATGGGAAATCCATTGCTGAAGGTTGGGTACTGTGATATGACATGCAATTAACACTTTCCATTTTAATTTTAACTTCAATAAGTACATTTTTTGTGAGGGTGAGTGATGGCAATACTGTAAGGACTTACTTCCAGATCTGGCAGACAGGAATGAAAGTGATTTCTGGAGACAGGCGCAGATTGCCTAATGCTTTCAGAGAGACAATGGCTGAACAAAGAGCCTCTTCGTGACACACGAGACAGTGAATCACAGCTGCATTATAATAATAGACAATGCAATGCACCAGGTGTCAAGCATGTGTGTTTCACACATCGAGTTCATTAATAAAGAACTTGATGTGTGAAACTAACGTCACTGGGGCAGCAGGCAGCAAAGAGCGTACCTCACCTTTCTGCAAAGGTTACTTTAACAGCTCTGAAATCAAATCACTTCTTCCTTGTCCCATGGGAAGTCATTCCACCAAGTTTCGTCCAGATCTGTTGATAACATTTTAGTTGTTTTGTTCACAGACAATTTATTACCCTGGTCATTTGGACCAGCTGTCATTTTCAAATAATTAGGAGTAGAATCTTTACTAACAGTAGCAATAGTAGTCGTGATGATGATAGATATATATAATACATTTACTTACGGAGGCAACACACCAAAAGTACTTGAGCTCTTATTTTGTCCATCTACATTTTATGTATTAAATACAGAACAAAACTTTTATTATATTTGCAATATCTGAAGGAAAGTTTGAGTGATTTTCCAACTTAAATGTCATATTCGTGTAAAGGTTATTGGACCCACCTGAATGTTAACCGACCACTAACGTGTGACCCATTGAGTTTTGGTGAGAGGGAACAGAGGCCTTATTAAAATATAGAGAGTGACTATTTTCATTGCCACATTTCAGACAGAACAACTGTCCCTTTCTCTATATGCGTGAGTCATCCACCAACGAACAGTAGACAAGAGAGTACACAGGCTGTACATTTTAGACTCAAATTGAGCAGCATATTAAGTTTTTCAATGCTGAAGGTCAGATTTTTTAATCAGTGCTGGGTCACTATGTGTTTTTATGCAGACAGGCTGAAAACATTGAACCGTATGTAGAGAGCTGTTTTTCCCACTATTTTTTGTACATCAAAGCCTCACAAAAATATTGTGACTACAACAGGTTCTATTGAAGTTCTTTTTTTTTGTTCTACTTCATCAGTGTGAAACTACTCATCACATAATGAAAATTTGAGTTTATTTAATAATGACAGCTGGTACTGTGATTTAATACAGCATGTATTACATTAGAGTTTCATTTTACGACAGCTTAATACTCTGATCTACCTTGCTCTTAAGGTTTTCCTTTGTCAGCCATTGGAGGACTGGGGGAGGACTTTTTTGGGGGGGGGGGGTGTCATCCTCTCAAGAGATATGTTATGTACTTTTCTTTATGTACTATAGCTGTGTTGCATCACACTGTCACTTTATTCACACAGATATATAGCTTGAACAATTCATATTTGCAATGTTAACAATCTCTGTCATTTTTTTGGTCACAATATAGTAACTTTTCATCTAGGTTTTTTCTGCTCACTTCATGATAAAGCTGCAACAATATGGGTTGTGTTTTTGTTTCTTTATTTTGTTTCATGGAATCCATTTTGTGAGGTTCTCTGTGAAAATGTCTTTATTGTGACCCTTTCCAAGACCTGGAATTAAAGTGATTCCATGCCCCTTTGAGGAATTATCTGATATCTGTTTGTGACTTAACGTTATGTAATTAATAGAACATGCATTTCTGGACCTTCCCGGAGTCCGGCAAACACAAAAAAGATAAATATCCCCTGTTTTTATGCTGTTTTTTCCCCCTGTCCTTTTTACAGCCTTACCGTGGGACTTTGAAGTGATTAATTACATGAAGGAACATACATTTGCATATCATTTCAAAGTATTCCTCACAAATGCACGAAATGCAGCAGGAAGAACACCTTGTAGTAATTGCCTTTGAATAGGTGGATATCGTAAATGCCTTTGATCTTTTTTTTTCTTCAGTGTTTTTTGGCATGATTGTTTCAAAGATGTGTGGTTACAAAAAGGCTAATGCATTAGTATGTATTAGTGCACATTACATCAGCTAATGTCCTACATGTCTTAAAGAGCCCTTCAGGCTATTGCGGCTTAGGTTTTAAATGGAGCTAAGGTTTCATCTGTATCTGGCCCCTACCACATCAGCACATGCTGGCAGTTGGTGTACTCCTTGAGTTCATGTATATACACATGTACCTGACCCAGTCCCATTTACAGCAACATCAGAGATCAACTGTCCTTCACTTGACATTTTGTTGAAATGTGTTCAGTCTCCTTGTTGCCACTGTTTAATATGAGATAATTATCTACATAAAGCACTTTAATGAATGATGTTTCCCTGACTTCATGACTGTGCACACTGCCTACCCTGATACTATCACTCCTTGGCCTACATGAGCCTCTGATCTAAAAACTCCCCACCATCACCAAACAGCCTTCAAAGCCCTGTGCGCAAGTGGACCTGAATTTATGGAAAAATGAGAGTGCTTTCCACTAAAGTGGACGCTCTTAAGGACGGAAGAGAGACTAACAATCAGGCCAAGGAGTTCAGTCCACAGCCAAGGATGGGGAATTAAAACAAAAGTGTATTTATTTAAAAAAATGGTAGGCACTGAGGAAAAAAGGGAAAAAAGAAAGTGGTGCAAAAATACGAGACGAAAGGAACAGGCACGAACAAAAAGGAACTTGGAGAAACAAACAATTGGTACGGAGAAAGACAAAATTAGACAAAATAAAATATCCTTACCAGCCGATATTTCTGTACCACACACAAACACTCGGATGTTTCCCTCTACCAAAAATCGACACTCAAAGCTCCATAGTCAGACTCTGTCCCTCTGCCTGATACTAATGAACAGCCATTTACAGTGTGCTCTCAGGTAAAACTGCTAGGCAACATAAACCAACAGGAAGAATGACAGAGATTAAGGTACATCTCACTCATAGTGCACTCATTCGTTCTATATGGAAGACAAACCAATACACCAAATGAACAACCCCCGGGCATATGGTACAAATAATGACCAAGGAACTATGTATTAATGCAAATTTAAATTGATGATAAAATTGAATTTCTATGGTGATCTTTTGCATTGTTTTACGTGTTTATCTGGCCTGACTTGCTGACCTAGCACAAACCTAAATTAAACGTTCAGCTGTAGCTAACCATCCAAATCCAATCGACAAGTATCACATGACAAAGCCAAACCAATTACAGCCCTAACAAGAGGGCCAGGGCAACAGTTCTGATATCAAGATGGCTGAGATCCCAATGCCAGAGGCCTGGGGGACAGGACACGTCCTCCAAGAAAGAGACAACTTAGCGATTGTGGGGATTCACTTATGATAGGCATAAGCAGCATAGTGTGCATAGCATAGGAAAAACGCCTTTTATTGCTTGGCTGGTGCCCAGATTGAAGACCTCCTGGAGCATGTAGACAAACTCCTAGCCAGAGCAGAGGTGAATACAGTGACCATAGCTCATGTTGGATTTGATGACATAAGTAGGGGTTGGTTAAGGTCCTACATGTCAAATTTGTTGATCTCACAATAATGACTGATAGCAGAGCCGTGCTGTTTGTCTTCTATTGGCCTGAGAGGACGTAAGGTAATATGAGGTAACATGATATAATATGTTATCAATATATTGCATTACTAGTGTGAAATGACATATGTTTTCAGTGTCATTGGGAAAATGCCCTCGCTTATGTGTTCCAAATTTTAAAAAGAACAATCTGTTCATACTCAACAACCATGTATTATTGACTGTTCTACTCTTCTTTAGCTGGCAAAGTGGAGAGGGGTTAGACATCATTCCAGTCTTTTTTGTTTGGTGGCTGCTTTGGAAATTCTTTTGGAAGTACAATTTTGCTTACTGGCAGGCCATGCAAAACCCATTTTGAATTAGAATGTGAGCATGAGCAAGTGAGAGGAAAAACAAAAAAATAGTTACAGGGAGATGCTATTTTGAGTGTCCTCATTATTGCACTTAAAAATGCTGACGCCTACAAAATCTAGCATTTTCCATTGGCTATTCTTTATGACCCCTCTCATAAAAAAACCTGTTCACTGAGCCGGCAGAGACATGTGTGACACAACCCTGTTTTGCTTCACTGGAAACTGCATTTCACATAAAATCATAAATTTGGACCATGCACTACAACACCTGAGTGTCGCATGTGACCAAAACAAAAAATAAATGAAATGACAGGATTATAATATGGTTGGTGCCTGAGCTACAGTAATCGAGAGCCTTATTTACATAATGACAGCAATTGTCTGGCCTAGTATATCGAATCGTTGCGTTCGTCATGGTATGCTGTGAAGGACAATATAGTAGAATGGGATTTTCTATCCCAAAGCTCACCGCGTGAGACAGGCTAAAGAATCCAGTAAAACAGTCCTACATCCTCTGAAATGTGGCTTTATTTTTTTTTATCTCCTTTATTTGATCATGATGTAACTCAGTGATTTATGTCTGTCACCAGCGCCTTGTTAGCAGGGGAGCTGTGAGGACGTGCTTGCTCTGTTTTCTGTGCTTTTCCATAGGAGCCGCTGAGGATCAGTGCATATGACGGGCAGAGAGGCAGGCACGCTTCATTTTTTTTTTTTGAGCAAATGTCCATTTTTCTTTTTTTCCCCCACAGATATTTCCTTTTAGATTGGGTTATATGAGGACTGAGCGGTAACCATAGAAATACTTTTGGGTGAGATGGCAGGTACAAGAAAGGACTGTGGTACCTCCTACAGGTGCCCCGCAGTGCTGTCTTAGCCCTTTTTAGCTTTGAATTTTTTTAGCCTGGTTTCATGTTCTTCTTTAATCAGATGCTCACAAACATTGTCTGTGACAGAAGGTGGTTTTCATTTAGTACTCTATTTGATTTGCCAGAATTTAAAAATGAATTTCTGGTACTAGAACTATTTTAGCAGTAGGATACTTAGTATGGGCTGTAAATTAACTATGAAATATTGGCAGTTAGAAGAGAATCTATGAACGACAAATTACATTGGGTTGCCGTCAGGACATTCCATTATGCTTCCCTAACTGTTCTCATAATTGAATACTAACAAGGATAAATAACTGGATTCTGTTGTCTGGTTATGAAAATCAAATAAACACAAAACAGTTTGAGCATATCAAAATAAATCAGGCACTTTTATTCGTGTGCCAAGCTAATAAGAAAATAACCAGTTATTGTCATTAATTGAAACATACAATTTATTGGAAGGGGGCGACAAATAACAAAATGCGCAGTTACCTTCTAGTAAGTAAAATTAATGCACACAGATGGTTCCAAATATTATTACAGATATCTTCTTACCTTAAAAGTCTGATGTATTTCTCCAGAGAAACACATGCTGCTTCAATGATGTGTGCCTAATTTTAAAACCCCTAAACTACATTCTCAGGAACACGTTTAGAATTTTAAATCGTCAAGTCAGCTTGTAAGACTCAGCCAAACACATAGCCCTGTTTCCACCTTGTCTTGTTAGAATACTGAAAGTATACCTGTTTTTCAGTAACAAGTGGAATGGTGGGCAGCTACAGAGCAAGAACGTGAGCATAAAACAAACTGCAGAAACGCCAGAGACCATTTTGTTTCCTCAACTTGGAGCTGAGGTACAAAAGTCAATGGGGCACAAGAACCAACAAAACAGGAGGGCAAATGTCCGCAAGCGAGAGGAAGAGTGTTGGGAGCAGGAGCAAGAACAAGCAAGGTCTGTGTTCTTTTTACACTCCACTAAAAGGACAGATGGGATTAGCAATGAGCAACTCCTGAGCCCCAAATTTCAATCATAATATCTTCAGCTCAGTTCTTTCTGGAGATAAAAGACGATGATGCAATTCTTTACCTCAGCTGCTCTATAATGAAAGTCTTCCCTATAATAGGGCATAAGAGATGGGATATATCTTACATAGCATGCACAATGTCAAACTAGGGGCATTTTAGAAGGGAATGAGCAAAAACAAAATGTCAGGAGAGACGTCTATTACTACTAGCCTAGTCTGACACTGTTTCTCATTCAGCTTGAATGGATACACTTGTCTTCTATTGTGCTGGAAATTGCTCTGGATAAGAGTGTCTGCTAAATTAATGTAATGTACTATGAAGGACAGCATACATCATTGGCTAATTGTGTACCTGTTTTTTTTTTCCTGATATGCCTTGAGCTGAACATTCATATTTGGATTCATTGAATATAAATCCACATGCAAACTACACATTTTTCATGAGAGCCAATATTAACTGACAGCCGTGATGTTCCCCTATCTCCCTACAGTGTAAAATTTGAACATACGTGGTAGCTACCCTTTGAGGGTTGTTATCCTTCTGGTACATTAGCAAAGCTTACCAGCTAGTGCATTGCTAATTAAAATGAAACAGTTGTATGGATTCTGAATGGAAAAGCCTTGCAATGTAATTACTCTGACTTTGTAGCTATTTTGCTCCAATTTGCCACGGAGAGTGTTTTTTTCCAGCTCACTCAGATGTGAGTCTAATCAGTTAGCTGCTGTTTAGCTATAACAATCTTTGATGTTCTGGGCCTGCACTTTTGTAAGTCGCTTTGGATAAAAGTGTCTGCTAAATAAATAAATGTAAATGTAAATGTAAATCTAACTGCACTCCATTGCAAGAAATGACAAACTGCAGGAAGGCGGTTAGGAGCTGAGCCTCGCTTGTGAACATATGGCTGCAGATAGCATTCCCAGGTGAGACACTGCTGTTGAATGCTTTGGCATGGCACTTTACCTGAATTTCTTTATCCAGCTGTATGAAGGCATGATGTTTAAACTGTGAGATATATCAGCCATCTGCTAAGCAAATAAATAACACCAACTTTCAAGTATCTCAATAGTTATATGACAGAGGTCGACTTTTTTCTTGACTTTTGTATTGATAACAGCTACAAATCCTTCCCTCCACTGTCATGGCTCTGTGCAAGAGTAGTCTTGCATGAAATTGAATAATATATCCCATTGACCTGCTTCATGAATATGCTTTATGTGACAGGAATCAGATGGAAGCATGCGCTCTAGAAACAGTCCCTACTGATACATACAGGGGCAGACTTTGAAGAAATGCAGCAGAAATGCAGTCCACTAACATATGACCTCAAAATGCAAATCAAAGGGTGATTGTGACACTTTGACAATGCATAAAACCTCCTGCAGATAGCATCAGAAGTGGAGGGTCTGCTGGAAACATCTTTTTTTAGCGAGCATTACATTATATTATGGTCATTTACCAGACGTTGTTATCCAGGGCAACTCACATAGGTTACATATGGTCCATTTATATGGGTATATGGTCTATTTATACTGGATATTTATTGAGGCAACAGTAGTGCCCCACTGGGGAATCAAATGGGCAACCATTCAGTTACAAGCGCTGCTCCTTACCACTAACACCACACCGCTGAGTGTTAAGTGTGAGGAACAAGCAACAAGGTACCACATTACCTTTAGAAGTCTGTTTGCCCTAGCATCAACGGTTGGCAGCAGCATATAAAAGGCAAGAAAGAATGAGTCACTTGTGCTGACGGCACAGTTGGCATTACAAACCACTTGGAAAATTGGCTGAATGGACCACCTGGCTGTTGCCAAAAATGGCACTGTTGGTCAATGGCGCATGCGCCATCAAGCATGTGTAATCAATGTAATCCCGCACAGAGCAGAGCTGACAGCTGATTAGGACACATAGTTTTGTGCTTTTAATGGTATTATTGCACAGTATTGTGTTTGGAATGGTATTCAATTGCACTTACATGTTGATCTAGGCATGCTCTTGTGATCTCAGTGCTTTGTTTGGCACTGATGTTCATTCATTTGTGGGTAGTGGTGTCCTGTTTTTTTTCCATACCAATTTACCATTGCCAATTTTAGAGCATCTAAATAACTATGAGAGCATCTGCCAAATTACTATGATGTAATGTAAGAGACACAAACAATGCACCTGAAAAACCAGATGATATACTGTAGCCCGGGTCATAGTTACCTCAGAATGACCATGAGAATGGGTTAGAACAGAGCAGAGATCTTGTCCCCTGCTTTTCTAAATAGGCAAGCTTCTTCCAACAGTTCCTGTGAAAGTGAGAAGAAGCACAAGGTTTACACCCTCGCTGGTTAGTTGGCATAAGGTTTACACCCTCGCTGGTTAGTTGGCATAAGATTTACACCCTCACTGGTTAGTTTAGGAAATGTCGTAGTAAACTGGCTTCTTCAGCCATTCCATAAGTTACAGCTGATTTTGACTTGTCTACAGATTTTGTTTCTTCCATATTCATATGTTCATGAAATGTTAATTTTGTGTTTAGCAGGCAGTTCTTTAGTAGCTGATTAGTGGTGAGATTGATTGTTTTAGTTCATACAGAAAGCAGAATTAATTAGACAATGTTACAAGCCACCAAAGGCAGTTAAATCCTTTATTTTTGTTTGTTTATATTTTTCATCATGTCAAATTGGTGATTGCATTTAGTTCAGATTTTTAGCTTTGTATTTTTAACTACTAATGCTGACACGTTCACATTTATTAGCAGATGCATGTCCCATGTCCAAGTCCAGTGTACCATTATAATCAAATACACCCTGACAAATGTAATGGCCACTGTACTGCATATTCACAACCGCATCCTACATTATTTGACCAGTCACCTGTACAATCAGCCAAGCACTGGCATAATCAGGACAAAAATGGCTATCTCTATGCTATTGGTGTTTTTTGCAAACCGTGCTGATGTCAAATTACCACATTGCGCCGACAGCATTTACCGCCTGCACCAAGTTTTTGTACCATCCAAACCGGGCTGTTTAACTGGATCTGGAGATTAAATGCTAAAGCAGATATAAATCCATGTCAGGACGTGGCTTCAGCTATTGAACCACTGCAAGCTCAATACGCTACACAGTATTATTCTATAGTATGGAAACCTAATTGAGGAACATAATCTGAGTTTCGGAGGGCTGCCAACGACGGGCTCAATGCACTTGGGAGGACATTTTTCTATATATGCTTGGTGGGCTGTAGGCTCAAAGAATAACAGTCCCCCTTGTGTTTGTATTATATGGGAAGGCAGAGTGTGGATGGGCTCTTAAGGGGATAAGGAAGGCAAGGGGGCTAAGAAAGGAAATGGGTGCACATTGTGGGTGCCTGAGTGAGTCAAGAGAGGGAGAGGACGCGTGTCTCTGCTCGCCGAAGTGGTTTCACCATGTAACCTGTAGGTGATTTGTTAATTTTTAACAGGGGGGATGGCAGATGTACACGCAGCACTCTCTCTGCTACTAACTAGGGGATTGGGGGGGGGGTGTCAGATAAACAAGGGGGATGCATTTTGGTATTTTGGTCATTTTGCTAACAAGGGGAATAGCACCCCCCCCCCCCCCCATCCCTACTCAAATCACCTACTGCATGTAACCCTATCACAAAATCAAAAATAGCTTGTACCAGACCTACCGTATTAACAAGTGCCATGCTTGAAACTAAAAAAAGGGATTGAAATCTCTTCTGATTAAGTAAGATAAATACAGACACAGTGCAATCTATTGTATGGGTAATTATTTAGCGATAGAATTAACCACAGAGATGCCAAAAGTGAGTAATTTGAGAGATACATTTTAGTTTTTCGGTATGTGATTGTTGTATAATGTACAGTATGCAGGATAAGTCCACTTTCTGTTTTCCTGTTTTCAATGAAAACATTCTAAACTCGTTTGTGGTAGTTATGTTGATGGCTCAGTAACTAGACAAGAACAGAGTAGTGCCATTTTGCTTATGTCACCTGGTGAACAACAAACACTGGTGGTGTCAGGGCTCCGCCCCCCTAGCTGTGGTGTTTTTGTTTTTCCCTGTCCATGTGCTTTTTGTTTTTCCTTGTGTTCCAGCCCCGCCCCGCTCCCCGCCTGGTCCCCGCCCACCTGATTGCCCCATTACCTTCACCTGCCTGCCTGCTCACCTGCATCCCATCTCCTCATCAGCCCAGCCCTATTTCTACCCTGCTTGTTCCTGTCTTGTTTGCCAGTTCGTTGCAGTGTGTTTCGTACCTGTTTCGTTCCCGCAGTTTTTTTGAATGTCTGATTTCTCCGTGTTTGACTCTGCCTGCCCTTCGTCTTTGTTTTCTGCCTGCCGTTTTGTCCCATTGCCTGATCGTTTGCCTGCCCGGTTCCTGACCCTGCCTGCTTCTGTTACCGACCCTGCTTTTGTCCACGGACTGCCTTCCGGTTTTCGACCCTGCCTGCTTTTGTTGTGCAACTTGCCTGCCGTCATTAATAAACCCGCCTGGAACCTGAAGCTCTCTTGGTCTGCGACTGAGTCCTTGCCTGAGCCCTTACAGGTGGGGTGCTCTGCATTTTTAATAAGTATGAGATAGTATGCCAATGGGCAAGCAAGGTTACATGAACAATGCTGAAATGTCCTACTTATTTTCCTACTTACACTGGGCATCACATTATGAAACTTATAGGGAATTACTCAAAAAAGTACAGAGAAGGGCAGCAAAACTGATTCAGGGTATGAAACATACAAGTTATGACAGTACTTAATCTCTTCAGTCCCAATCAACGGAAACCCAGGAGTGATGTGATGGAGGATTTTGCACATTTTAGAGATGGGGTGATAATGTGAAGCAGAGGCTATTTCGTGCTGAATTCTGTCGGTAGAACCAAGTGGAAATTAATTGGAAACTGGGAAGTGGAGGAATCAGAGACCCTTGAAGTATTCAAGACCAGGCTTGACGCAATGCAAGATACATTCCAGACTATAAGCAAACAAAGGTGTAAATTGACCTGTTCTCATCATGAAACTTCCTGTTTTTAAGTGCTAACTACTGAACACACAAGGGTGTTTTCTTTACTAAGAAAGTCTAACATACAAGTATTACTCTTATTCTTCTCAATACTTTAGACTTTTATGAAATGCAGTAGGAATCACCTTTTATTCAATTATTAATTGTAAATAATTGAAAGCATTGCCTTCAATGAATATGCATTTCTGTGCTTGTTTATGACCATTCTCTCTCCACTGTTTTTAATTTTGTTGATGGAACTAGTTATAATTCTACTAAATGAATTAGAATTGTTACATGAATTATCCTTTCCTTCCTGTGGGGACCAATTAAAACCTCTCTGTCCCAGAGGCACAGTAACCAATCACAGAAAAGCGGACCAATCGCAAGAGACTTGGTACTGCAGGACATCGATCACACCTGCCACTCATAATTACATGGGGTGTCTCAGGTGGCAGTTCTGCAGATACTGAATTCATCTGTGTTAAATGCTCACTGTCAATCGTTGGGAAGGCCTTTTGTGTTTTTTAAATTAATCTTTTATCATCTCCCCTCTTTAAGAGCTTGTTTTCGCAGAGGGGGTTCTCCAATAGATGATCATTTGCTCTATGGGGAAATAATGGACTTAATGTTGTACTGAAACAAGATTAAATGTTGTCCTTAAAATGTCTTTGATCATGTTTTTAGTGTGTTTTATTTAGGGTCCGTGTGGACTTGTCCGCTGTGAGTCTTACATTTATATGATACTAATGTTTGTACATTTGGGACGGACGTCATTGTTATTTTTTTTCCTTCCATCCATCCCTTTGTATTTTATTCCTGGTATATCAGATCTCATCTTTTCCCCTTTTGTGAGGATGAATAGCAGTACTTCAACCGAACCAAATTTTGTTCATTGTACAAGAACTGTGAGCTAATTGTTCTGTAGGCCATTTAAACGGAAAATTCAGATGAAACATGGAGGCAAGGTACAAATCTGAGAAGCTAAGCTCTGTTTGTGTTTACATTAACGGCTACCATACTACTAATATTTAAGCGCTTATCTTGATAGCGAGATGACTTCAGTGTTAAAATGCGCGTCTACACAATGCGGTAGGAATCCAGATTCTTAACTTGCCTTTAATTGTTGTACCTCGTACGTATGCAAAATACAACACTTAGGACAATCATGTTTTTACACTGTGAATGAGTTCATCATTGAAGCAAGTTTATCAAGATGAGTTAGAGCAGACCTTTGCGATTTTAACGCCGAAAAAGAGGTTTTTAGAGAGATACTAAAACAACAGTCTGACTGTTTTCACGGTTTCAGTAAAGTATTATATTCTTGCATCATTGGTTGTTTTATTTATCACACCCGGACATTCCTCCGAAAGGCTGCACGCGAGGGTGAGTTTTGACACGCTTCTGTTCTTGCGTCACTGGTTGTGGAAGTGGATGCATTGTTTTATTCATTTGCAAGCACACGCCTCTCATAAGCACTGCATTAAACTCTCCAAGTTCAGTCAGAAGCGGTTATAGGAGTGGCATTGATTCATTGATACAGCGTTCCGTTTTCTCTCATCGCATAATTTTCGACCCTCATCAGTCTCACTATCTGCTCCAGTGTTTGCGAGCGCGCTCTCTGCCTTTCTCGCTCTCTCTCTCTCTCTCTCTCTCTCTCTCTCTCTCTCTCTCTCTCTCTCGGCATAGTGCACAGTGTCCACCAATGCAAGGTGAAGTGGATTGTTTCAGGGTATCGCGTTGTCAAGAGCATTCTCCTTCAAGATATACGTTCTGATCCGCCACTCTAATTTGTTTCTTTTTCTCTCCTTGTAGATAATGCAAGCTTATGTAGCAGGCGTTCTCCTGTGCGGAGTGTCAGGTAGGTGGGCTAGAGGGAAGGGTTTGCTGAATTTGGACTGTTTGGTATCATGCATTGATCATTTCGACGCTTATTGATTAAGCACTGTAGTTATTGTTTTATTGTAACTCATTTTCAAACAAGTTGCATATCTTTTCTCAGTCATGTAACAATTTTTGCATGCACTGAATGTACTGAATATAACAGAAGAACTGATATTTTAAGCCACTGGCACTAAAATGGTATTTGAATTTAGGCTTATTGGAATCCGTTTGTACTTAAGATGCAGTTCGTGTCGAGAAATGCCGCACTTTTACAGTACTACATCAGTATCATTTTAGAATGACGGGAGATATGTGGCTATCGTGGTAATTGAAACGGTCATGAAACTGCTTTCGAAAAGCTTTGCGGATATTTGAAAATTTAAATTTCAATAACACGACTCTTTTTAAATGAATCAGCGCAGTTAGCGCAGAGGGTCGATACACCTCCGTCGCTGGCGTAGGTTAAATCAGATATGGAAAGCATTCTCGTTTGCAAGGAGATTGATGCTTATCTGCAAACTTCTCGCCGGTGTTCCACGCGTGTGGGTTTGAGGTTTTATGCGCATTAAAGTTAAGATTAGTCTACGGATAGATGAGATATTGCTGCACAAATATTGTTGGCAGGAAGAATGTCTCTACGCAAGCCCGAAAATCGAAATATAATTGAATTGTAAGTTTGTGGTGTCACATGTTGCTTAAAGTTATGTTTTCATGTGTTACTTGTTTGAAATGTGCGTGTATTGCTGTTTTACGCTCTTAAAGATTACCTAACTTGCACTGTATGTCCATTTCGACTTCTTGCACAGCATAAACGTTTCATTGCACCGTACTGTTCTACATATATGTATCTGTGCATGCTCAAGTAGGTGATAACTGTTTATCACTGTTTATGGGCTTTAAAGCAGTCAGAGAAAGAAAGAGTCATTGTTTCTACAGCCCAAGTCCCTATGTGCCCTGCACTTCCCACAGCAATAGGCATTGATTTTGATGGGCAGAAAACTATATTGACTTTCCCTATGAATAACGTATAAATGAGACTCTTTGCTTGACAAATTGGTTGTTTGATTTAAGCAACTTTCTTTGCCTCAGCAAGTAAACATCAGTACTTAACCATCCAGTTGTGATCTCTTTCATAGAGGGTTATTGTTGGGGGGCATTGTTTCAGAGTGAAATGAGATCCTTCTGTACCAGCTCTGACAAGAGGAAAATGTGGTAGAGCACTCCTTGCTTGACCAAACCTTAGATTTCATTTACATTTTGTGATTTAGCAGACACTTTCGTCTAGAGCAACTTGCAAAGAAAGAGCGTGAGGTACAAAGTGATCCAGGAACCCGCAAAATCACAGCAGCAGGAGAAAAAAAGTAAAATCCTAATCCTACCATGTTATGATGACACTCACTGGTCTGGGAGTGTTGTTAGCCTAGTCTAACACTTGCTCATTTAACTTGAATGTATACACTTATGTTCTATTGTGCTGGGAGTGTCTCTGGATAAAATCAGACTCAAGACATCAGACGCAAAATGCACACTGTATGTACTCACCCATAAGATAAGGCTTACAGAGAGGTTCTGAATACAGTTGGGTGACAGAGCATGTTGTGTCTAACATTACATTTTTACCCATTAGAGCAGAAGCAGACAAATGTCCCCCAGGATAAAGTTCTACCCCGGTAATATCCTTTATACATTAGAGACCTGACACTCTGTGGATAGCACTGCTGGACCTTTTCTTAACCTCTTTTTGTTGAAAGAAAGGCAATGAAATGAAATTACTGGTCTTAGGATGATGTACTGTCAACAATTAGGCATAAGTAAAAAGAAGCCGAGCCATTTAATCACCATTAAGGAAGAAGTGTCCGTTACCCTCCTATCTCACTGTCGGTTTGCATTACCCCTTGTAAATGAAATGGGCCAGAGAGCCAGAAAGTGATTACAAGTACGATCAAAGCGCTATAGCATGACATTTTTTTTAAATCTATCAACCTTGACGTCTTCTTTTTGCTTTATTACCCTATAATTGCTGCAGAGGTGGTTTCTTAACAGAACGCTTTCACATATGGCATTGCAAACCACTGTCTTCCAGGTCATCACTCAGGTATGAGGCTGCTATAGCATTACTGACAACAGTTAAAAATTTTTCAAAGAAATGATTGCTAATGAAGTAATCATGACCACACTGTTGTCCTCCTACACGGTTCCCTTGACATCACCTTGCAGCCTGGCCACACGGTGTCAGCGGATAAATGCAGTATGAAAGCATAGGATTTCATGCATCACTAGTATTCAGTCAGTGACTGTGGTGGGTAGTAATCAATTGCTGAATGTAGCTGACAAAATGGTTGGCGCGGATGTCAGACTTTGGGTGAAAAAAGCGTGCTTCTGCCATATGACTTCTGAGTACCACAGATTGTGTTAATCAACGGAATATGACTGGGCAAGTGGGAGGATGGAACATGCCGGTGTGATGATAAGTTGTTTAATACCCCTTTATGCAGCCCTGTAGTGTAAGTGTACATTACACATGTTTCACTGTGACGACCCCTGCATAGGAGCACCGGGGAAAGATAAATGCAGTCCTCCCATACACATGCACGCAGCCAATGGCTGTTTAACTCACAACAGGTCACACAGTGCACCATAGTGGTGTGTGCACCAGTTGGAGGATAGGGGGGATAATGGGGGAATTGTCCTATTTAGCAGTACTACTTGCGGGCCCATTTAGAGCTCTTAACTTCCAAACATGTTGCTCAGAATCACGAATTTTCTATGAGGGACAGCCAAAACCCCAAAGTAGAGGAGTCACAGTAAAATCATGCTTTTTTCCATGTGTGCAGGCCAGCATGATGCTGCTAGGCCGTGTTACAGCCCCTCACTGCCAGTGCTAATTATCCATAACAACATACTTATCCGGTCATTAGTTTGCAATTACAAATGTCCTTGTGCCATTTATTAATCTTTTAGTTGTATTGAAAACAAAGCACCTTACATTAACAATGACTCCAAATATTACCGAAGTATGCTCCTCTTAGACAAAATACAGAAGTGTTGAACCATGGCAGTGTGTTCCAAAGAGCTGTCTTTCCTTTCCCTCAGTTGATTTACTGGAAGATCTCAAATGTATCTCTCCACCTTCCATGACAGGTCTGGGCCGCAGTGTGCCTCCTGCCAAGAATATGTGTGCTACAGAATTCTTTTTCTAATCCACCCCTCCGGGAGTGAACAGTGGGCTGAAACGCCTTTTCTAATTTAATTTTTTAGATAATCGATCCCTCGTAAGGGATTATATCATTTTCGGTGAAAGACTTTCGGTTTTTCGGAGACATCTGAAAGATGTTGGTACCATTACTGCTTCACCATTGCTGCACCATTGCATGCGTCTTTCCCGAGGTTATTAGTTCAGGCAAGTCCAAATGGCTACTCAGTTTTTAAACCAATCAAAATCCCTGTACTGTATGCTGCACAAAAATCTAACTTGGTTCTGAAACAGAGCTACTATCTGTAATGGAAGAATATAGATAATGAAATAACAATTGCAATAATACAGTGGAATATGTAAATGCCCTACCAGTGTAGCACAAAGTAGCACATCTTGAACCAATTAATAATGGAATATCTATTGAGCCTCTTGTAAATTTCAGATTTGAAATTTCTGTACAAAACAATCATGCTCTGTAATTTCTGACATTCTAAAGCTCTGAATGATACCTTACATTGCGCACAAGAATGTCCCTTTTGATGTAACAAAAGGGCTTTCCTTGGATTTATTTCTGAGACAGATGGCACTTTTGCACAGAGTAGACAAAGACTCATGTCGGTGCAAGGCAGTTGTAGTGCATATCAGCATCCACCTCGGTGGAGGTGAAGGTTGCACGGTCAAAGTCAAGGAGGTGCTGGCTTAGGCACGCAGGCACAGTCTAAGACCCTGATCATTGCATGCTCTATCCATCAGTGACAATAAAATTAACAGTCAAAGAGATCAAATCTGTAGACCCTTCATTTTACTCTATGCACAACCACAAAACAGCCTTGAGTAGCCAATACAAATTAACTGGTTAATCAATAAATCAGGGTTTTATAAATTGTATGCATTCATAGCTATTAAAAGTCTCTGATGCATAAGGAAACTAATATTGTGAAGTTTAGCCTTTTAGTGCTATTTTCTTCTCTTAACAGAGGTTTTCCTTTAACTCCTGAATTAAAGAGTGATGTTAGTACTGTTGACAAGTGGGCACTGATGCCTGAGCTGTCTGCTAGTTCTCATGACAATTCAGTGCATATCTTATTTGAACTGCTTAAAGATATTATCCTCAAGTGTTGCTCGTCCTTCTTAGATGGCGTTTTGGGTATTTCAGTCCTGGGTTTGTCAATTACAGATGGTTCCCTGTGCTTGGGGATTATGCTTCCAATACCACATCTTGAAAGTGGAGTGATGTGAGCTGTCTCATTCAGTTTGTTTCCTTCTTTGTGTAGCAATCTTCCTGTCTTTGTAAGAAGATGCATACAGCCATGTATTGTAACTCTTTTGAATCAATTGAATGTGTCTGTCGTCTGCACAGCACTGTAAATAGCATTTATTTATGGCTACCCTCCATTCCTCTGAATGTATTCTTTCTGAAGTGAGCTTTTTCAGTTTGTGTTTTGTTTGTGAATCACAAGTAAGATTCACAGTGGAACTCCACATTGACTGGTACCTCAGGTAGTTCCTGAGAGGCTGACGATTATACTAAAAAATGCCTTTTCTGGAAAAATAAGTTGATGACATTTAAACCTCTGTGTTGTTGAAGACAGTGTGTGAATTCACTCATGGATTGTGCAAGAAAGTGTTAGCATATTTTCCATTTTTATATGTAAGAAGTAAACATCACTCCATGATGGCTGAAGATGCTTGATTTTTACAGCATGATCAACAAGCTTTTGAGTTTTGGTGTGCATCTTTTTTCAAGAACACAATTATCCAATTTATATGCTGCTCACAGTATGGGGGGTTCTCATGGGTCTAAAGTGTTTGTAGTCAGTTGGATTTGCCTGATTTTCACGCAAACTTTAGTGGAAATTTTCAAGTTTCTGTGACCAAAATGACAGTCCCAGCATATTTTAACCTCACTTGAAATACATAATATAGTCAAAAATTAGGTACTCCCTCACTGGGGATCTATTAAAAAAGTATTTATGGGTCTTGGTCCATGGTCTACATGTGAATGCCTCAGATTCACCACTCTTTGACATCAGTCCCAATTTTGTTTTTTTTTTTGAGCATAAATGGACAGCCATTTGAATTCTTACAGCATATAAGAAACCACTCTTAATATGTCTTGATTAAATTAAATAGAGTGTTTGAGTCATGATTTAGAATTGTAATTAGGGGCATGTGTGCACGTACAAGTGACCCTGTACAAGTTTCACCATGATTTGGGTAAACCTTTGCATAACTTTTTTCTAATGAATTTGTACATTGTTGCATTGCTGGTAACATTGCTACTGTAGGTCACATCAGCAGTATGGTATAGTGATATAACTATAGGGCTTGTTAGGAGAGTGTTGCAGGTTTACTTCTCATATATGGCATTGCTGTGGTACCCTTGAGCGAGGTAATCACCCTGAATTTTTTTTACAGTAAATATCAAGCTGTATGAAGGGATAATTTGTAATATGATCTGTCTAAGTCTAAACAAATGAAAAATTAAAGTTTCACATCAAACAGCGCAGTGTGTGAAATCTACTGTGCTGTTCCGATTTGCAGCTGCGCTGGCATCAGTCAACATCTCTGAGGGGAAGTCAAACTGCCCGCTGGGATATTTTCCTTGTGGAAATCTGAGTACATGTCTGCCTCAGCTGCTCCATTGCAATGGAGAGGATGACTGTGGGAACCAGGCCGATGAAGAAAACTGCGGTGAGTGTCTCTCTTTGTCTCCGAGTGAATTCCCAAGACTCCTGTGCAACTGTTATGCTCCCCTCTCTTTTGATAACCCTGGTGCTAATTGTGGAAATGATTGCTTTGGAACTGGTTTACAGCAGCCTGCTGGTTAAGCATAGGGTTATACGCATTCAAGTAATTTTCCTCATGGATTGGATTACGTTTAATTGAACATTTGGGTTTCAAGTAAGCATTCTGAGGAAAAATACTGGCAGAAAAATTGCTCTGGTAAATAAGCAAGGCTTGATCTACGGAGAGTAACTTGAGTGCCACTCAGTGGAATCCATGCTTCTCTTACCCCAGTCATGGAATACCTGGAACCTAACCATTTCTTTCTTGTCTTTTTTAAACCACTTCATTAAGTTTCATCAGAATCCCTCCATTTATTTTTCAGTAGCCAGACTAACAAACACACAAGTTCATATAAGATCATTCACCTAGCAGTAGCAGAGATTATTGTTTCGGATTATTATGGACTGTCATTGTGTTTTTTGAACGTTTCTAACCAATGGACAAAGCCCTATTGTAACGTGCAAGTGTGGCCAGGTTGATATTGTCTGACTGTTGTTACTTAAGAGCAACTGTTTGATACCATGATGGGATAGCCAAAGTTTATTGAGTGGATTTCAGTCATCATCAAGGTCACGAATAAAAGCACAGTAGTCAGAATTGTCATTTGTGTGTATAATGATTATTATAGATTATTCAACCATGGGCATCATGAATAAAGAACACAATACAGCACTCTGACGGCTCGGTCACCATTGTTGCCGTCCACATGAATTCTCCGACCTTGATGTGCCAAGTCAATAGCTTGCATGAAAAGAGGTTTCTGAATCACAGACAGGTCATTGCCAACGGTGGAGTCTGCAGACGCAGTGACCGTGGCTGCAAACGCGGCAGTTTGTGGAGCAGATCGCTGCCGAGTCTAACCGGGCGCGCGGGGCGGCAGTGAGAGAGAAAGAGAGTGGCCTTGGATCTTACGGGCTCTCGAACGCGGCTTTGGAACATCAGAGGGTCAGAGCACTCGTTTGAAAGGAGCCTTTCAAGAAACGGAGGAACAAAGGCCATGGGGGAGATGAGAAGCGCATGAGGGTTCAGGTGAAGATGGGAGACACCGATCAGGAAACAGCTGGCCTGCCCCCCCCCCCCCCCCCCCCTCCCCTGGTTTACACCCCGGGCTAGTGGAGAGTGAGGGGAGCAAATGCACTCTGCTGCTTCTTAGGGTCTGCCGGGGAAAGATAAGGCAGGCAGCTTCTGGTCAGTGTGCGAGTCCTTCAATACCAGTGATCAAAATTTGCGGGACAAAAGCCACTCGGATTGTCACGCTGCTGAAAAATGTTACCGATTTCCAGCAAGATGAGATTTGTTTTTTGGTTTTTTTTTTTTTGGCCCATTTGATTTCACACCACTTTCTGATTTTTGATATTAAGCCATAAGTGCAATAAGATAAAGAGCTGTGACCTGAATTGATTGTGGAATATTACTGTCGGAAACGTTCAGGCTAATATTGTATATTTTTGACGCACGCCATGAATCATCTTAGAATGTCAAAACACTTCTGTACATGAATTTGGAAAGTGGACTAACAGCAACATTCAGTATGCTAAAATCACTGCTGTTTATTTGGGGGACATTAAAATTTTATTTTCAGAAAAACCAAGTATAAAGTTTCTGGAAATATTAGTGTCACTCTTATACTTGAGATGTCATGCTGAATAAAAATCATAATGTCTTTTGGTACTCCAATGTGGTATTCAAATCTCATGAGTTTCAATCCTGCTCTACTGTGCAATATGTCCTGCGGCTGCAGAGTTTGGTGGTCTGTAAAATCGCTGTATGATAGAAGCCTTGGGAATATCTGGCCCTGGGATTTCACCCAAATTAAATCTGAAATTTTTGTGCATGTGCCCTCTTTTCCCATGCATTTTGCAAACTTCAAAGACTTTTTCCCCACGATGAACTACATTGGTTCTTGCTGAGTTAGTGTTTTATGTCTGAGAAGAAAACACATTCCAAAGACAGATTTACGGATTTTCACATTCAATCAAGAGGTTTTAGAAGCTTTACTTCCCATCAGCAACCTTATTGTAATCTGAATGCTTATCAATCATACTTGCATTGTACATGTATCTCCTGCTGTATTTTTGGACATTTTGTATATTTGTTAAGATGCTGTGGATGCTGCACAAGACCCACATTGGGCAAAGTGTTGCCACCTTTTTAGTTGGAGTCACTGACTGGATGTGAAGATCAACAGCATGTATTTCCAAATGTTTTTGCGCCAGTCTCAATGCATTTGGATCTCCAACCAAGTTTGGACACTGCTGTTACACAGTGATCAGGGTGTGATAAGCTTGTCAGCCAGCATTCCATACTTGTTTTTAACATTCTAATTTCCATGCAGCCATTCTGTCTGCTTTTCCCTTTAGAAATGAATTGGCTCAAGTTCTTCTTACCTTCTGTCTCTGCATAGACGTATCACAGACGTCATTAGAAGTCTGAAAATCGCTTCATTTGGATTGTGGTGGAAGTCTGACCAGAGTACAGAGTGTAAGAGCTAATGTGTTCTGATGAACAGCAATCCCTTTTTGCGCACATATTGCTAATGGGTCTCTGCTGAGAGCCTCAGACACCTTCCACTGAAGGTTTGTAAAGTTGGATGTGTCGATCTTGTGTGTGGCGGTAACTGTTCCATGAACTTCGCCACAGTTATAGCAGTTCCTCTTACACAGTAAACCTGTGGTGTTCCGAGAACCACAGACAGCAGAGACAAAAAGATTACCTTTATTTGATTAGTGTCCTGAAACAATTTTTGACTGTTTTGTAAAATTAACAAGCGTGCCAATCTGAATGAAGATCACCCATTAGTAGCCACTCTCTTTCTGCGTGATTATATCTGATGGAAGAGCTGTGTCATTGTGTGCTTCACATGAAGTCATTTCAGTTCAACAAAAAATCAAGTTACCAACTGATCTGACATTTGTTATAATCAAAATCATTTAACATAACCCATTCTCTTTGTTAGAATTAAAATGATTAAATTAAAAAGCTGCGTGTGAGTGATCCATTAAAATTGTTACGTTTTCCTAGAAGAAAAAAAGAGAGATTGGGGGCTATAATCGGTTTAAAACTGCTTCCACAATTTGTGGCTCAGTGGACACCATTGCTCAAAAAGCCAGTTATTATTTGTAAGTGGCCACTTCATGGACCTCATGCAGCACGTATTTGCTGCCTTGCTGCCTTGAAATATATGCTGTTGAATTCCAATCTGTACATTCTGTGCTGTACTAGACTCCTCATTTTGTCACTGCAGTTTGATCTTTAGTGGGGGGATGCAGGAGTTAGATAAGTGTCCCTCTCACAGGAAGAGGGTACACGTCCATAATATTCATGCAAGAATATGCGAAGATGATTAGCATGGCTGATTTCTGTGCATATTCTGTTCATATTCAGAATATTCATATTCAGTTAACATTCTGAAAAAAATTCTTCAGAGCATTTATCTTTTTCATTAATGATATGCTATAGGGTACACAGGCTGATTAGATGGTTGTTTAGCTTTATGGCTGCTCTAATTCATCTGGAATATTAACATGCTGTAAACAGTTAAATATTAAATAGTAGCATAAAATTTTAACGGGCAGCACTTGTGAGATTATAAAATCTACATACAGATGTATGTTCATTAATCATATGAAACCTAACCAGACATTGCCCCTTACTAATGTTAATAGTCTTACACATCCCATTGTCTGCGGTTATAGCAATGTGCTGTAAACTCTAATATTGATAGCCAGCACTTGTATGACAAGTGCTGGCTATCAAAAATCTGTGGTTGAATATATTAGAATGAATCATATGAATCTTCAAAACCTAGCTGGAACTTTCATCTCTGCCATTACATTACATTATTGGCATTTAGCGGACACTCTTACCCAGAGTGACTTACATAGGTTACCATTTTTTTATATGTTACCCATTTATACGGCTGGGTATTTTACTGAGGCAATTCTGGGTTAAGTACCTTGCTCAGGGGTAGCGTGGCAGTGCCCCAGGGTGAATCAAGCCAGCAACCTTTCGGTTACGAGGCCTGCTCCTTACCACTACGCTACACTGCCACCCCCATTACCCACATTACCCACACCCACAAACATACCAGACCGAATGCCAACTTTAATATTACTCTAGTTTTTACGGAGGAGGGCCCCAGCTCCCCGCATGGCTTACCTCAGCTCTGATGAGATGAAATGTTGCAGTTCAGCCCTCCTGCCATGCTGTATCACACTCTGCTCAGGCAAAGGAAACCGTGCTGCATCAGACTTCAAGAAAAGTACACGGACTATTTGAACAAGGGTATCATTCCCGCCTCCCACAAATTGTGGAGCGATTCAATTGTTCGCATCGTACGAACTGGATCACTCTCTGTGTTTGCTCTTTCCAGAAGTCATCAGGGGGTGGCACATAATCTCTCCTTGTTTGCTCAGAAGAAAGGGCGAAAAAAAGAATGAAGGTTGCATTAAATTCACAATCCCAAGTAAAGAACAGTAGTATCACATCAGCTGCTTTTCTCATTGAAATGTGTGGAAATTGAATCAGTCCTATTATCTGTCCACTGAGGCCACAGCAGCTGTCTTATCACTCAGTGTCTGAAAATGCTTTGTTTGTGTGCTAGTGTCTACCTTGACATATTCATGGATCATTCAGCAACGGTGTAACAAATAATTATTCATTGCTGATGATTAATTACGAGTCACTAATTATTGATGCCCTGTGTGTCACCGCTCTGTCTCCGGGACCATAAATATTGTTAGACGTCTCCTCACTGCCCTTTAAAAGTTTCATGACTACAGTGAAATGTGACTTTAAAGTCACCATAAATATTCAAAAATTAATGAACATGGAGTTCTTTGAAAACAGCTCTAAGTAACACTTAGAATATTGCAGTGGCCCAGTTATGCAATCTCTGTCTGACACACTGAAAGTCCCATCCAAACCAATCCAAATCATTTAGGGATGGTTATTATTATTGCTATTGATATTTTTCACGGGGGGGTGTGCTTCAAATTTTCTACTTTAAAAGCCGACCAGTTTTATATAAAGTTAAGAATCCAACAGAGGAAAAAAACAAGAAAGAGTCGAAATTTGTAGCTTTGAAAATTCTCAAAAATACGGTTATTTATAAAGTAAATGTCCTGACACTGTTTCTTGTTACTTGTGTTCAAAGATTCATTTTTCATTACATGTTTCAGTCATAGATATTTTATTTGCATTTATATATTGCATTGATTTGTATTCATTTGTTGCGTATTAATTCTATAGACTCTGATTAAGCAATCATTTAATCATGACCATTTATATTATTTGCAAGCCGTATAAATAATAAGTACCTTTAATACAGTGCTTTATGCAGTAACGTATTTAAATGCAACTTTGCCGTTAAAAAAAGAATGGGCTCTTAAATCATTAATTACCATTTGTGTTTATTCATTGAATGAATAGAATTAGCTATAATGGAATACTTTACTATATTATCAGAATAGCAGAGAACAGCTGTTTTGAAAGCTATTGCCAGATCCACTGTAATTAGTCCAAGACAACCCACAACTCACCGCAAAGCAATTAACGAGGGATTTATTAAAACCCTCCTAGAGCTGTCTCAACACAATGGAGTGATCTGGAGGCACACCAAAATATCCTGAGAATCAGACTGAAAGCTTAATTGTCTCACAGCACTGATGAAAACATTCATTTTTAGAGTTCTGATAGCAGGACAAGAACATCAGTATATAGGACATCCTGTTTGCTGAAAACAAATCAAGGAACAAGAATGAAGAATCATGTTTTTTGACAGAGAGAGAATGCATTTCAAGGATATGAATGTGACCTTTTGTAGTGTGAGATATGATGTGGAGATTATTTTGGGAGCCAGAAGTGGGAGAGAGGTCTCTTTTGCTGTGTTTTTCTTTGTGATCCCCTTTATGAAGAATGAGTGTGTGTGTGTGTGTGTGTGTGTGTGTGTGTGTGTGCGTGTGCGTGTGTGTGTGTGTGTGTGCGCGCGCACGCGCCTGTGTATGTGTAGATTTTATGCTCTCTCATTACGTGTGTGTGTGCGCTTCTTCATTTTGCCCTCTTGTCTAAACTTTTATCCCCTTTTTTCCCTTTAACCCCTGCCAATGAAGGCTCTAATCAGTATTAATGCATGTGTTAAAGGCCTTTCACAAAGCTAGACTGAATACATAAACGCAGGCAAATTACTGCTATTGAAGATTATAGAGGAGAAGTCAAATATTGCGCTGTGTAAGATAAATCACATTTTTTGATGAAAGATAAAGACTCATTGTTAGCTTGTGACTCTCTGGGTTTTTATGGCTACACTATTGTTGGTGTTTTTTCTATTTGTATTTGTATATAATGTACATAAAACCAATCTGCAATATCAAGGCATTGAAGTGCGAATGGAATCTGTGGACAATGTGGTGAAAATAACCCAAATTCAGAGAGTAGTAATTTAGGTTTTGAGTCTGTTGTTTATCACAGGGTTAGCTGAAGCCAATGAATACAGTCAAATTGATTGGGCTGATGACAGTGTTTGTCATTAAAGACTCTTGGGTTTGAGTGAATGTTGGATAATGACCTTCATTAAGGCACCCTGTGTGAAAACGGTAGATTTGGAATGAATTTTGAGATCAAACGCTTTTGTGTCAGAGAGAATATGAATGATATTGCATACTTGGGGAATACAATATTTGCTCACCTCTGTAGAGCCTTGAAACTACACTGCCCACACAACCAGTGGGTGCTAAGATGCCAGGGTGTTCATAAGTGATCCAGACACCTTGGTGGAGCACTAGTCAATCACTGCAAAACTCAGAAGAGGTGACCAGCCCCTTTCCAATCATGTCTAAGGCGTGGCAGTTGGTGGTCTTTATGATGTCACAATGTAACATTTTAAATTCAAAAGGCTAGACCAGGACCCCAGATATCTTCATGAATCTCTCTGTTCTCTTCAACACCTCCCAAGGGGCCAAATACAATCTGACTGCAATTCATTTTGAACTTTGAGCAATGAAATTAAGCAGTTGTTATAGTTTTACGAGAGTACCAAAACTGTGTTTATGTATCTTTTCTTTCTATCATCACAAAGTCTGATAAATGCACATGTAAAAATAATTTACTGAAAATAATTGCTTAATTATTGTTTGAGTTTTAAAATGTGCTGTTTTTTTTCAGGAGACAACAATGGATGGCCCCATCTTTTTGACAAATATTTTGGCATCCTCAACAATGACTTTGGAGCCAAGTCAAACAAATGCTGTAAGTGCAGATGTATATATTTATATATACAAGTATATGGTTGAAATTCAACTGACATAGTTTGCTCATACAGAAACACTGTAAGTGTGGGAGGAGAAATGGTAAATTAATCTATAATATTTTACTATTAAGCATTAGGGAAGTTAATTGTTTGAATCCTGCCTTTAATAGTGAATGACTGTCAAGCAGTTACTGTGTGGAGAATGTATTACATGCACTTATATTTACTATCTGCACAAAAGGTCAGTATCTTGGTACTGCAGTTTATAATGCACAAATTTTGTCTTGTTAACAGCATGAACAGCCTTTAAAAAGAAAGATAAACTTGTTATTCTTTCTTTCTACAGTAAAAATCTGCTATAATATTATATCTCATAATATATATCTCAAAACAGCATGTATTTTGTAAATACATCATCCCTTTTAAATGATCACATCCATTACATGTTTTTTGTGTATGTCTTTATGTGACTAGCCACTCACTCTAAGGTTGTTCTAGATTATTAGAAGAGACAATTAGATATACATGGCAAAATAACAATTGCGGAAATGAACTACAGCCAGTTTTTCAGGGAACAGCCCTGAGTGCACTTTAATTTGATACTTTAGAAAGAAGAATATGTGGAGTTATTCTGAGAGGCAGATTGAATCGCTCGGCAGGGAATAAATCAGAAATGAGATGAGAATAGCAGTGCTGAAAAATCACAACAGAAAAAAGGCACGGTTATTATCCGCCAACCAAAAGCTCCCCTAGCTGTTGTGTCTCATTAATCAGGAACTGTATTAAGATAATTCTTACATGTGTGATCGGTTCATGTAAGGACACTTAGCCAACCCAAGCTGTAGTGATCAATGCTTTTTCAGACTTAAATAGTCCACCAAATGAGGAAATATTACAGAATCATTATTCAGGGTACATTTATATATGTATAACTATTAATGAATAGCTATGTATTACATTACATTGCATTCATTTAGCAGATGCTCTTATCCAGAGCGACTTCCAGCACGAGA
Source organism: Megalops cyprinoides (assembly GCF_013368585.1). Lineage (NCBI taxonomy): Eukaryota > Metazoa > Chordata > Actinopteri > Elopiformes > Megalopidae > Megalops > Megalops cyprinoides. Next base: position 19,804,061 of record NC_050600.1, on the reverse strand, counting down.
GAACAAAAGTGTATCCATTCAAGTTGAATGAGCAACAGTGTTAGACCACGCTAACATTCCCAGACCAGTGAGTGTAAGCAACACTATTCAAACCCTACCGTAAGTTAACTTGTGCAACCTGACTAGACAAGGGAAGCCAAGTGCACTACTATACATCAGTCACTAGATCAAAGAATCCAAAAGACATTGCAATACTACACTTAAAACAAATGGTAAGTACTGCAAGTAGCAGGTGTCAGGGGGCAGGGATTGAGGTGGAGCGAAATGCAGTCTGAAGAGGTGGTTCTTCAGTCTGCGTCAGAAGATGGCCAGTAATCCTGCTGTCCTGACCCCCGTGGGGAGTTCATTCCACCACTGAGGGACCAGTACAGACAGAGATCATGTTTGAGAGGAGAGACCCCCCCATGGTTGCAGAGCATGGTGGAACATGGTGGAAAGCATATATAGAGTACATATGTATAATACACTCCAGCTTATATGTGAATTCTCTAAGCAAACAAGTAAACATACATTTTTTCTGCTTCCATGTGGCAACCTCTCCTGAAACTAAGACCTAGTTTTAATTTAGTTCAAGTTTAATCATGCGTAACTGAATGCATAAGGTTAATGATAGGGTTAAAATGTGGCTTTCCCTTAGCTGAGGGCTGTCTTATGAGTCCATTCACACTCGCAAATTAAGCAGTGAATGGTCCGCTGCGATAGAAGACAGGAGTGGGTGTGATAGTAAAAGTAATTGCCATATGGCTTACTCGAGTCTCTAGTGTTTCAGTCGGAACAGGTCGTCTCATGTGGCTTCTCATTACGTGAAATGACACTTGCGCAAAGGAGTGCTTCCTTACCAGTCATGTCAGCGTTTGTTGTGTTTCCTACTCATGGAGAAACTTGGCAAGAGGGAGCTGCAGGGAAGTTGTAGGCCACAGTAAATTTACGTTTACATTCTGTTGTTTCATAGAAGCTCTCATCCAGCGCATCCAGGCTAGAAAGGTGCATCTAATGAAGTCACATCTACAACAGTTCACGCAGACAATGACAGACCACATCTGAATATGTGCCAATCCATCTCGCAGCACTGTAATAACTACAGCCATTTTGAACAGAGCAGTGCTGTGTTCAAGCGCTCTGAAACTGAGCAGATGCCATTGCTAACCGTGCTGACAACTGACGAGCTGACTATTCAGTTTTCTTCCTTGAGTGTTGTTTTCCAGCTCACTGGATTTTTGTGCATGCATATTGTCTCTCTCAAGAGTGATGAAAGAATCACCTCAGTCCCTCCAGGTAAAGTGTGAAAGCGAGATGCTAGTGGCACCTAAGATAAAATTGTATTCCTTAAGAGTCATCTCTAGCTGGAACAAATGGGAACAAGGATGAAGGCTTTCTCCTTCTCTCAGTCTTCTGTGTCTCAACCAGTCTCCCAGCTGTCTCTAAAGGCTATCACCTTTGCCTTGCCCACTCGCAGAGCTGTCTCTTAGGTGTTCATCTTTTTCTGTCCAAGTGATGGAAACCTCCTCTAAAGATTTTATTCTCATCTGCCCTAGTGCTTGGGGCAGTTCCAGATAAGTGTCTCTGCAGAGACCTGGAACTGGACTGTGACAGTGCTCAGCTCCAAGACATCCCCTCCGTGTCAACAAATGTCACTATGATGTAAGTAGTCCCATCCATGTCCAAAAATGTCCCCTCGATGTCAAAGGTTAAAGTGTCCCTTCAAATAGCAAAGCTCAGACAACAAAACAAGATGTTGTCTTACCATGGAATTAGTTGGAGAGATTCTGCAAGCCACGGTTCACATTTGAATGCATGGTCAGAGCCCAAGATGGTCAGAGTTAGTGCAGAAAAAGTAGAAATCGGTAATAGAATGGAATGGGAGGCAACTCTTGGACTAGAAACCCTGGAGCTCTTTCAACATTCTCTGTTGGAATTATCAAATAATCTCTTGAATCCAAATTGTAAGTGATAGTGACCCCTTACAAGGCAATTTATTTCCTTGTTAACATGGAAAGCTAGCAACACATCACAGATTAAATATTTCCAACTACACTTTACACGCATAGTAATATCTGCATATTCGTTCAAACTACAGGATCTAGACAGCAGTCAGATCATTTTGGTGTGTGCTTAGTTACTACATTCAGTCAAGTTGTTAAAGTGAGCATAGCTTTGCTTTGAGCTTCAAATAAGCATTGCTCTGAGATCCCACCATTAATAAATGCTGTAGCTGTAACATTAGTTTTTTTTGGCAAATTCAAAGCTGCTAAAATACTCTTAACTTTTGTAGATAAAGGATAACAAACTTCAGTGCCCAAAACCCAAATGCATTATTTATTTGCTGAGTAAACATGCCGGGTGCAATTTGGAAATATAATTATTCATTAATTGTGATATGCATATGCATGTTTGTTTATGTGCCCTTTTTTATAATTATGTTGTTATTTATCTAGTTTTCCATTGTATTGTCACTTTTGTTTTGGTTTGAAGAACTGTGCATCCTTCACTGAAATCTGTTCACCCTCACTTTTAAACAACCCAAGGCTGTAATAATATAATATAAATGATAATGAATTGGATGGAAATAGCACCTGCGTAACAGCGGTGTGGTCCTATGGAGATTTTCCAGGTCTCTGTTAATAAACGAGAAACAAATGCCGCTAACAGGTGGTCGCAAATCCAAGTCACTGAGCACAAAGGTAATTAACAAATCACAGAGAGCGCTCTGACCTGCGGGTGGTCATGGCATGGGCCGCTCAGAGAACGCACGTATGATTTGCTCCTCTAATTTCAGGTCTCTGCAACGAAACAGACTGAGGAAGCTGAACGCCGACATATTCTATGATTACCAGAACCTTCAAAAACTGTAAGATGTCTTGAATTTCTCATAGTGGGTTCAAAAACTGGATGCTCTCATTGAAGTGCAATGGAGCAGCCAGTTATGGGCAGTGGCCGTACTATAAGCAAGTGACCCGAACAGAATGTTTCTGACCTGAGATTCAGACTATCAGGTATTCAGCTTTCAGTAAACAACAACTTTTCTGTGGAAAGCTTCCACCAGCACAGCTGAATGTACTGTAAACACACAAAAGGAAACACAGATAGCGATATAAGACTGAAATGTGGAATGCACATAAATCTATTTGTGTTTCTGTGTTTATTTAACAGAGAGTGTGAAATTTGTAACATAAGCAATTTTTGATGCATTGTTTTATGATTAGAGATTTGGCAGCTGCCACTCGACAAACATTTGCTGTTAATAGCCAAAAATGTTGTGTTCTTTCTGCACAATTATTAACAAAATTGAAAATGTTTTTATAGATATCTTCAACACAACAGGATACGAGTTGTGAACCCAAATGCTTTCCGAGGACTGTATAACCTAACAAGACTGTGAGTTTGCAAATTTGTATTTATTTGTTTTTTGTCTTCATTTACCTATGTATTCACTTATTATTTTATTAGTGATATATTATTCTATCATTCTTTACAACATGAAAAAGCACAAGCTGATGTTTCACAAGGTCACTAATTGGTAATCAGAACTTACCAAATGCTGTATTGTCAGGCTTTTGATGTTGTTGTACTGTAGCCTTGATGGGGTAATTGTGCATACATAGATGTTCGAAAGGATCTGTTTTTGTGGAAGGAGTGGCGTAATTTTTTTCTGGAAAACAATGCAGGATTCAGAAGGGGGCTGAGGTTTAATAAAGGTTCCAGTTTGGCTGTGATGCAAATGTTTTCTGCGGTTAGGAGCAGGTGGTAGAACACTATCTAACTGTAACATGCATAAACTTACACAGAAGCAGTACAACATACCCAGGTGACAAATTTTCAGAATTGTAATGCAGACATTTCGGGAGGGGGGTAGAGGCACAGAAGCACACATTTCCTCATCCAAAGGGACAGAGCTGCAGAGACTGCAGGTGTTTTTGTCTGATAAACGCATCAAGGGCCATTTGTGTTTGGAATAATGTATTCTATCAATAACCTTGTACTGAGTCAGTGAAGCTGTGACATCACTTGTCATTGAGAAAACGTGGAAGCTATCTCTCTTTCAGAATGAAAGGTCTTCGCTCAAAGTATTTTCTCTTTTTTCTTTAGGGACATGGGGGGAGATAAGACCTGATATGTTTTGGAAAGTGTCTTTTTTGGAATTGAAAATAGTTTATACTTTTTCTTGGAAGGAGGAGGGTTGGATCTTACAGCAGGTGCATGTGGGTTTTTAAAGCTCTGTTTGACGTAATGATTTAGGTAGATTAAATCTGTTTTACAGTACAGCTCAATAACAAAATATTGCTGTGATTAAGATGGAGTTTGTTTTCATCCCTGAAACCGTACCCTGAATGAAATTATTTTTATTGTTATCATGATCATTATTGAATATGAAGTCAGAATTGGACCAAATGGGGACATTCTGGCTTAGGAGTTTTAATTTCCACTTGGGCCCTCAAAGTCTGCAAATGTTGTTAAATTTCTGTCCCAGTTGTTTCCTAACGGATTCCCTTGGGTGTGTAAATCTCTTGGATGAGTCACTCCACTCTGTTTAAACTAAAAAAGAGCTTGCTTCAAAGTAGGAATCTGAGTTTCCCCAACATGCAGTTCTGTCTTCGAAGCACAGTTTCAGTTGGTTTTTTTTTCGCTATTAGTCCCAAAATATACTTTAAAATAATTTGCTGAGCCTTTGAATAAGAAGATGGGTAAGTTGGTATCTGACCAATGAGCTTTTTGATGACGAGCTGTTAGCTATTGGCTCTTGGCTATTGGCCATTGGCTAAGGTGTTGTACAGACTGATCTCCTGATGATCTCCTGAACCGTTCAGTCCTACAGTGCAGCGAGGTGAGCCGTCCGCTGCAGCTGCTTCTCTGGCCTGCCAGGATGCTATGGAGGGGGTGATTGTTAGGACATGAACACTTCCATAAAAACATTCACAAAATATGTGAATTGTATATCAATAAATACACATAAACTGTCATGCAAGGTTTTATGATTTCAAGATAAAATAATCTAACAGTAACAATAATACCAAATTTGCTGTATCAGTTTGTGTCCTGTGCTCCTCTTAGTATTAGAATGAGCTTTCTATTTATGTTCCTACTTAGTTTCACTTCAGGGAAGATTACCAAGGAAACAGTAATTGTTCAGAATTTACAGCATGAGCTAAGCTTTGCTTACTGAATTTTAACAGACGTTATTTGACCAGTATTTAACATGTGTATGCTTTTTTATTGAATATTGATAAATTTTACGTGTCATGATGTGTCAAAATGCTGTTGAAATGTATTGATTAATTTACTCTATATCCTGAATATCAATATCTTAAAAAGATATACTCATCTTGACATTGTATCTTATTCATATCTTTGAAAATCGAAGTTGAAACGTATTTTTTTTACCCTTCTTGGAAGACATTGGCATTACTTTTCGTAGGTTTACTGGTCTGTGATACTTGACAGCTTTTAGCTATGAGGTGGAATAACCCTTTGTTGCTATTGCACAGTACTTTAAAAAGGAAAAGGAGAGAAGCAAAAACTTTTTTATGTGGGCCTACAGTATTTTTCGTAAACACTCATTGACATACGTATTGTCACACTGTCATTAACCTAACTACAAATCTTCTGCACAGATTCTATGGTATAGTAATTGCTTCTGTTTTCAGCTTGTGGTGAACGTATCATGCTGCTGGGTTGAGTCACATTGAAATAATGAAACACACACACACACACGTATAATATAGCTTTGTAATAACATCATAATACTACCTTTTGTTTATTGACATTAAGTTTATGTTTGATGTCTGATCAAAAGCTAAGCAATTTGAGACTAGAGTAAATATTCAAAAACTTATTTGTGTCTGTTCCCTTTTTTCCAATCAGATATTTAAGCTACAATAAGATCACCATTCTGAAGCCAGGAGTGTTCCGGGACCTTCATCAGCTGGAGTGGCTGTATGTTTTTACTTTATGGTCAAATTTCTTTTCCAAATCAAAATTTTGCATCTCATTGCACAAATCATGTTTGTTCATAATGTGTCTTTCAACAGATAGGCTTCCTGTAATTTATAAGTAACTTCCTTTATCAATTTTCTCAACCAGCACAAGACCAAACCCATGCGAGCATTTGCCACTTAACTCTTTTTTGATGTTGATTGTAGAATTCTGGAAAACAACAAAATCAGCCAAATTTCATCCATGACCTTTTTGGGGTTACGCTCCCTTGTGCTTCTGTAAGTTTCCATCTTCTTATTTTTTGGTAATTTCAGATATGAGAATGCTTTGACCTTATACAGTAAAAGGCATAAAGGTTGATTGTGCAAGCACAGTGTACTTTGCGTTTTGTGACAGTGTTTGTCTTGTGCTGCAGGGTTTTGCTCAATAATTCTCTCAGTCAACTAGATGACATCTGCCTGGAGATGTCAAGATTGAACTGGCTGTAAGTTAAATGACCGACTCAAACAGTATCTTATGCTGTCTCCGGTCGGATAGGATAAAGAGATGCAGCTCTTTAGGGTCTGTAGAAGTACATGAATACACAGTCCTGTTGGCCCCGTTTTCAAGAAGCTCTATCTGTTTTCAGTGACTTGGAGGGTAACCGGATTGAGGCAGTTGGAAATGTGACGTTCGGCTCCTGCAACATGCTGACTGTACTGTGAGTTTACGCAGTTCAACCACCATTTTAACTTAGAGTGCTCATATATTGATGAAAACTTCAGCAGAGACACTAGACAGTCTGCATCCCTTCCTGGTTCAGCTGAAGGTTTCCATTCATTTTAAGTTGCTGAACTAAAGAATTTCATTTATGGAAGGTTTGGCTCAACAAGGCAGACTTTTCAATGTACACCTGGCAGTGCATCATTCAAGTACACAAAGGATCTGATACAAAGAGTCCTTGCAGTATGTTTTATAAGGACTGTGTCTCATTGCTCCTCCTGTTTTTTTAAGTGTTCATATCCATATTGCAATTGAAGGTCATCTAAAGGTAAGAGTGATGGGAGAGGAGATTTTGCTACATCACCATTGTTAAGATATTCTTAAGGTATTCTCTGAGGAAATAGAGTTTCTTTATGTGTAAAAACAGTTTACCCCACAGTTTTTTTTAATCTTCTGCTTCAATTTCCTCTAGAGTCCTGCAGCGGAACAGAATCAGTCACTTACATAAACATGCGTTCTCACCGTTACAGAAACTTGGGGAACTGTGAGTTATACGTTCACATTATATAGTGATGTTTTACTGTTTCAAGTGAACTTTATTAGCTGTTAACTGGTTCTTAACTAACTCTTTAAAAGGCCTGTGTTTACAGTAACAGTAGAAAAATTACTGCTTTAGTAGCAGAGAAGGTTACAGAAGATTACATTAAAATGACATTCATTTAGCAGACACTCTTATCCAGAGCAACTTCCAGCACAATATAACATAAGTGTATCCATTCGAGTTGAATGAGCAACAGTGTCAGACCAGCTTAACAACACTTCCCAGACCATTGAGTGTGAGCATAACACTATTCATACCCTACCACAAGTCAACATGTGAAACCTGACTAAACAAGGGAAGCCGAGTAATGATGTAAGACGATGTAAAAGGCTATAAGCTATAGTTGTGAAGCACAAGTTAACATGAGTATTACCTTAAAATACTGTTGTTAACACTAATCGGCTATCGACAGTGAAACTAACTCGATCTAGTAGAACACCAGATGCTTGTTCCACAACTGATGACATATCCTCTTCTTGGTTGAACATAGAGCTACTCTTGATAAATCCTAAAATATACCAGAATTAAATGTAATAGAGACACAAAAAAACAATAAAAATAAATAATAAATAAATAAAAAAAAACTCAATACCTTCCCCTATTATAACAGAATCCATTCTAGATCTGTTCCCTTCGCTACTGCTGATGTTTTTGGAGCTTAGAGCTGGAATTCTCTCTGGCTACTCTTCTTGCAGTATCTTGGCTCAGTAACACTCTGTGCCCTGACATTGATAATGTAGTTTCAACACTAGAAAAATGAATTAAAATTTGAAATCAAGACAGATTTAAAAAGTAGCCCACGTGAATCCTTTACCCTTACAATGAAATCACAAGCGGAATCCATGGATATGGATGAGACCTTTATCCCTCTGATTGACAGCAAGTTAAAATGTCTGGAGACATTGCAAATTCTGGAAATCCTTGATGTTTGGTACAAAGAGGTTCAGGAGCACTAAAAAGCTCACACTTAAAATTCCTTTGTCTTGCTGTGTGGATATACAGACAAAAGTCTGTCAAGGACATAATTATGAAAGCATGTTCTTTGACAGACAGCCACTGAATGGTATACATACGCTGAAGAAGAATTTTTTATAAAACCATGGACAGGAAAACAGTGTTGCATGTTAATAGCAACCACCTTAAAGAGATTGTTGTATTCAGATCATTTCTTATACAATAAATTATGCATCTTTTAAAATCATATCATGGAAGATTTGATAGATCATTTCCTTCATGAAGAGAACCAAAAAAATCCTCAATCATAGTAAAAGATATCTATGACCCTAACCAATTTGCCTTTTTTTTTGCTCATTTCCCTGATTTGAAGATAATTATCGGAAATTTCCAAAGCTCATTCATAGATCACTTCTCTGCAAATGGTTTGCAGTCCTCTAAAACAGTTAATCATTACATGGACTTTAGACCAGGATGCATCTGCATACAGTATCAGTATGCACATCGGTATCTGATCCTCAACAAAATGAATTCCCCAAGGGATCAAAACCTTTGTGCTTTGCCTGTTGTGGCCTTGATGTAGCTCTGTAGTGTCAGAGCTGGGTTGAGCCATGGAAGATGCTTCTAATAGGAAACTGACAATTGAATTGATGGCAATTTTATTAAGACCCTTCCATTCACAGAGTGATAATATCTGACCATGTCTCAATTCTTTTCACATTAACAGTCAATATATATACACATCCTGTATCCAAGGAAAACATTTCTACTTACAGACTAACTTAACAGTGCATTTTCACATGAAATGAACATCCTTCCATTGACCTCTTCTAATACTAAGAAACTACCAGAGCAGTCATAAGCGCAAATATCATGTCATACTCATCAGACACACACACAAAAACAGCACAAGAGAACCAATTAGAGGTTAAGATTCTGGCATTGTATCGACCTAGTCATCTACTGTACAAAGCCATCATGAATTGTTAAAAGTCTTTACCAAACCCCCCATTCTAAAACTAAACTAATAACATAAATTTAAAGTAGTCAAATGAGTGAATGGTCTTATCAAATCAAGCCCAAATGCATGCAAAATCAATTTTAGCAATAATGAAACTTACTGAGAAAACTATCCCTGCAAGACCCTTTATCTGTGAACAGTTTATATTTGGAAAAAAGTTTGGTGGACTGAGCTATGATGATGATGATAAGTAACAAGTGTCAGTGTGCTAGTTCTGAAAGAGTCCTTTCAGAACTTTGTTCCAATTAAATTCACTGTGAGCACATGCCTTATAAACAGTCAGAAAATGCCTATTAATGAATGAGGAATGCACCCAGAATATTACCATTAGTCTGTTCTTCTGACTTCTGTTCAAAATCAGCTCAGTAGGTCTCAGCTGACTAGTTTTCTCACAACTGTTTGTGTAAATGTGCTAGTGGTGATTCAGATTCAGAGTGAAATAGAAAAAAATTAGCATTATATTTTCAGATTATTTTTGTAAGTATTTTTATCAACTATGAAGCTTCAATCACAGCTGTGACTGTGATTGAAAACATTGTCTCATGAGATTTAACAAATTTGGTTGTTGTACATTGTTAAAACTTATCTTTTTTCAGAGATTTATCCAACAACAAAATTCAAAGAATCCCAAAGGATTTATTTGTAGATCTTGGCGAGCTACTACAGCTGTAAGTATGAAGTGCTATATATTTATTTCAGGACTCATACCTTTGCTTTATTATGTCATTACGTTTATGTGTCATGTGTCGGAGGTTAAGTATGACTCATGCGCCAGTTGATTATTAAAGGGTTAATGCCATGAAAATCAATTGTTGACAGTCTGAAATGTTGATGTATATGCATCAGTAATAATTCAAGAAAAAATTCTAAATATTTACACAGTAGCAAAGAAGCTACAGATAGCAAATACAATGTTTCATGTACATTTTTCTTCCAACTAATTTTAGTGACTCTCTCTCTCTCAGGAATATTTCCTATAACCCCATTGTTGAATTCCAGATGGACCACTTTGATAACCTACATAAATTAAAGTCTTTGTAAGTTATTTTACAGTTCTACTTCAAATTATTTTTGCTCTCTCAGTGTTAATTGCTCACACTTAGTGGAGCATTCAGTATAATTTAGCTATGGTAGTTTGTAATTAACTTTGGACACAACATTTGTTGATTTATTGCACTTCTTCTTTCTCACACAGTATTTTTGGTCATTTCAGAAACTGACAAATCTACATAAATGTAATGTTCCAATTTGTTTTGCAAAACAAATGCAACAATTAGATTGAATGCCAGCTTCCAACCCCCTGCCAAAAAAAATCTGCTCAATAACATACTTTTATTATGGAAAATACATTTTTATAACATTGTGTATAAGTTTCTCCTGTTGCTTCTGCTACCACAAGTTGATTTGAATGTTCTCTACTGAATGAAAGAAACAAGATCAATCCAGGTTGTGCATCAAAGACCAAACTCGGGCGTCGAACTCTGAGGGCTGTTTTCAGAGACACATTATGTTAAAAGTCCCTCGCAAATTAAATGAGAAACTGTGATTTGCCACTTACAGAAGCATAGAGGGGATCGAGATTGGGAACATCCAGAGAAGAATGTTTGAGCCTCTGAAAAACCTGACACACATGTGAGTGTTTCCTTTGTGTTACTCTCTGTAAGAACAGTACTGATACCTTTTTTTATAATTAATGTTCTTATCAGACATGCCCCTGTCCAGTCATGTATGTACCTAACCTCTGACCCATAATTATTTTTAAGATGATCTGTTTCAATCCTGAGATGATTAATGACTGGACACTAATTTAACAGATTATGTTTTATTAGCCTTTTAGCTAAGGTATTATTAGCCTTTGGATTAATGAATTCAACTCAGATTTGTGGACATTCAAAATCCTTTTACATTACATTCCATTACATTTTTGTCATTTCATACACGCTGTTATCCAGACTGACTTACATTGGTTACAATTTTATTTGTCTATACAGCTGGATATTTACTGAGGCAATTCTGGGTTAAGTACCTTGCCCAGGGGTACAGCAGCAGTGCCCCGGCAGGGAATCAAACCAGTGAACTTCCGATTACAGGCCTTGTTCCTTGTCACTATGCTACGCTGCTGTCCATTAATGCCATTTATTCCCTTTACCAGGGATACATGGAATGTTCATAAAAATGCATGTATAATGTAAACATCCCCCGCTTCAGACAAAATGAAAAAAGGTGAAGCCTTCAAATGTGTAATTGCAAGAACACAAAGTGTGGCATTAATCTGTAGCAAAATGTGATGTATGCGATAGCATATGATGTTTTCAACATTTAGCTTTTAAATGCTTAGTACATTGGTAAATGGGGAGCTGCTGTGAATATAGCTGATAAGCTGAATGATTGCATGGTAATATTCAGGGTCCCTGGTCTTCCTATTCGCAGATACTTCAAAAAGTTCCAGTACTGTGGATACGCCCCTCATGTGCGCAGCTGCAAGCCCAACACGGACGGCATCTCCTCCCTGGAGGACCTGCTGGCCAACATCGTGCTGAGGGTCTTCGTCTGGGTAGTATCGGCCACCACCTGCTTCGGGAATATCTTCGTCATCGCCATGAGGTCTTACATCAGATCTGAGAACAAGCTGCATGCCATGTGCATCATATCCCTTTGTTGTGAGTGATACTTCACTTGAGTTCTTTTTTTTAGAGTACATGTCAGCTTATTCTGAGTGACTTTTATATCTGGGATTGTGTACGTGTCTACGGCATGTGGAAACTGGAATCCTTCCCTATGGAGACCTGGTAGGGCTTTGATCAATGTGAAGTACTCACTTCTCAGTATTTATGTACTGTATATATGCTGGATTAGTCTCTTGTGGCCCCTGCTTATTTACTACTCATTAAATATAAATGGCTTTTAGATTAGCATTTGCTGCTTTCTCGACATCAAAGTAACTGCTGTGAACAACATATACATTCTTCAGTGATTATTCAAATATGTTAGATGGAGAGGAAATGCTGTGCCATTGTGGTTAAATGTGCATAAATCCTTTTCATGTAGCTCTGACATAACAGAAATGCATCATTTTGTTGAGTTTTCGAGAAAGCTCAACCTGTGTTCTGTGTGGTAACTTCAATGAAGTTTTTCCAACTTCAGCAACTTGATTGCAATAGTTGTTGCACAGTGACATGTAGTGTTTGATTGAAGCTAGGTACAGTATGTAGAGTAATTTATAATGAATTTCAGGTTATTTACTTTAAGATAAGATATGTGAGCTTTATTGTATTTATTGTCATTATCCAGGACAAAGAAATTACAGTTGCTACCCTGTGTCAGTGCCAGAACAACATACAATGTGACTAATCAGAATTTAGATTACACATCTGAAATTGAATGAACATCTATACCTAAAATCAACAAGAATGTATACAAAATGTATAGAATATAAAATGTATAAAATATGAGGAGTGTATAAAAATTGTCTGTGGTTGCATTGACAAGAACCATCAGGAAGAGTATTCAGAAATGTCCATGTAATACACTTAGAATTGTAATATAATTGTAATATACTCTGCAAATGTTACCCCAAAATGTCTGTTTATACTGTGCAATAATGAATATGTCATTCCTATATACTGTATTGCTGTTGTACGGAATTGCTGTAAGGGCTCAGGCAAGGACTCAGTCGCAGACCAAGAGAGCTTCAGGTTCCAGGCGGGTTTATTAATGACGGCAGGCAAGTTGCGCAACAAAAGCAGGCAGGGTCGAAAACCGGAAGGCAGTCCGTGGACAAAAGCAGGGTCGGTAACAGAAGCAGGCAGGGTCAGGAACCGGGCAGGCAAACGATCAGGCAACGGGACAAAACGGCAGGCAAAAAACAAAGACGAAGGGCAGGCAGAGTCAAACACGGAGAAATCAGACATCCAAAAAACTGCGGGAACGAAACAGGTACGAAACACACTGCAGCGAACTGGCAAACAAGACAGGAACAAGCAGGGTAGAAATAAGGCTGGGCTGATGAGGAGATGGGATGCAGGTGAGCAGGCAGGCAGGTGAAGGTAATGGGACAATCAGGTGGGCGGGGACCAGGCGGGGAGCGGGGCGGGGCTGGAACACAAGGAAAAACAAAAAGCACATGGACAGGGAAAAACAAAAACACCACAGCTAGGGGGGCGGAGCCCTGACAATTGCAATATAGAGTGTAGGTTTGTAGTTGGTAATGGAAGCCACACCAGCCAATGCGGTTAGCTAAGCACCAAGCCGTGTTTCCTCACTGTCCTCAACATCCCCCCTCGCTCTGCAGGTGCTGACGGTTTAATGGGTGTCTACCTGTTCGTGATCGGGGCGTTTGACCTGAAGTTCCGGGGCGAGTATAACCACCACGCCCAGGCCTGGATGGACAGCGCCGAGTGCCAGGTGGTGGGGGCGCTGGCCATGCTGTCCACCGAGGTGTCCGTCATGCTGCTCACGTACCTGACCCTGGAGAAGTACGTCTGCATCGTCTACCCGTTCCAGTACATCGCCCCGAGGAGGGGCCGCACCGTCAGCGTCCTCGTCAGCATATGGGTCCTGGGGTTCACCATCGCCTTCTTCCCCCTCCTCGGCAAGGGCCTCTTCCGGAACTTCTACGGCACCAACGGCGTGTGCTTCCCG